>NW_003307573.1:344581-345029 GCF_000143455.1 Volvox carteri f. nagariensis | reverse complement strand
GGAATTTTTCCCCCCCCCCCCCCCCCGGCCCCCTTCTTCCCCCTAAAATATTTGTAATTTGTTGATGCTGGGGCTGGGAGTCTTGATTTACTCAAGGAAATGGCCTTGTTGCTTTGGACTTATGCGGCAGTTGACCCCCTTTTGCTGCTTGCATGCATTGAATTTTCCCTTTCCTCCCGCCTTCCCCCCGCCCTCCCTGGCCCCCCTCCCCCCCCCCCCCCAGGTAATCCTCGCCTCCGAAGCCTCCCGGCAGCAGGCCATCAACCTGGCCCAGGGAGAGGCGGAGGCGCTGCTCGCCACGGCCACCGCGACGGCACGAAGTCTGGAGGTGGTTTCGGAGGCCCTCAGTCGAGGGGGTGGGGCGGACGCAGCGGCGTTGCGGCTGGCGGAGAAGTACATGGAGGTGCGGAAGGGGGGGGAGTATGACAGCTGAGGGGGGGGGGGAGAC
>NW_003307573.1:327986-344531 GCF_000143455.1 Volvox carteri f. nagariensis | reverse complement strand
AACTGCGGATGGGGGAGGAACTACATGGCAATGCATGCCTTGATCTTTCCCATCTTCTTCCCCTCTTAGCCATTTAAACCCGCCTTTAGCTTACATCCCACATCCCACGCTGTTTTTACATCCATCTCCCTTTTTCTTCCTCCTCTCCCTCATACCCCTTGGCAGCAGCTTCACTCGCTCGTGGTTTGTCTTTTCCCCCTTCACACCTCTCCCCCTCCCCCTACCCTCACCCCTTTCCCACTCACACCTCTCCCCCTCCCCCTCCCCTCACCCCTTTCCCACTCACACCTCTCCCCCTCCCCTCACCCCTTTCCCAGGCCTTCCGTCACCTGGCCAAGGAGAGCACCACACTGGTACTGCCCTCAGCAGCATCGGAACCCTCGGCCATGGTCGCCCAGGCTATGGCCATTTACAAATCCCTGGCGGCATCACCCTCAGCCGCCATCAACACCGGCACCATCAAAGGGGGGCCGACGGGAGGGGGCAGTGAGGGCAGCCGCGGTGGCGGTGTGGGGAGGGGCAGCCCGCTCAAGCCGTTCATTTCCGGTGGGCCGCGGCGAGGGAGGGGGGGCGGGAGGGAGTAGTCGTCCTACAACACATAAAACCCCCCCAGTACTGGGAGGTGCCTTTTTCTCGCTATAAGCTGTGGTGTGTGTGTGTGTGTGTATCACTACTGCTACTGCTACAGCTCAATGGTTTTTGGGGTTTCAGGGGAGGGCAAAATATAATAATTCCAACCCCAGGAATGATTTTCCAAAGGTTAGGCTGATAAACTACCCCTCAACCATGGGGCGGATCCCCTCATACAATGGGCGTTCCGCTTACCGAAAAGAGCTCGAAATTGTGATGGCGCCGCCTCATATGCATAACCATGTTTCGTTTGCCTTCCCGTTTTTTGTTTGCCTTCCCCTGAATTTAGGAATCATTCCATTCTGGATCGTTCGTGCTGCCGTTTGTTTGTTATGGATGATTCCTGTTGTACTTTTTCCAGTAGATTTTAAAGAATCGCCGGTGCTTTCATGGCGTCGTAATGGCACCACTCCGGTAGATCGGGCGGTCCTCTCACACACTGGCGGTTTGCTTGCTTGCATGAGTCGTCGTCGTCATCCTCGGTGTCAACCAATGACGCCTCCTGTGCACCCCTCCCATTTTGATCTGCGCACGCGAAAAAAATGATTTTTGCGTTGTACATGGTGTTACATAATTGCTTTACTTTGTAATTGTACGGCATACCGTACAGGTGGGTCAACGCCGGCAACTGGTGGCCCCGTCGGGAGCTTCAGCACGACGAGCAGTAGCGGCGGAGGCGGCTTCGTTGGCGACAACGGCCTGACGCCGGCGGCAGCGATGGGTCGTCAGGACGCTGAAGCTGCTGCTGCTGCTGCTGCTGCTGCTGCTGCTGCTGCTGCTGCCGCGGCGGCGGCACGGTCAGCCGATTTGTCTGGGGGGTTTGTGGAAGGTCAGAATCCCATTTTGTCCGTTCGTTCGTAAGGCCGCGACGGCCGGGCTGTCGCCGCGGCTGTCCTGCAACGACCGATATGCCAACTTGTCTTACGTCGGTGGATGGATTGTGTGGTGTGTGTGTGTGTGTGTGGTGTGTGGTGTGTGTGGTGTGTGGTGTGTGTGTGTGTGTGTGTGGTGTGTGGTGTGTGTGTGGTGTGTGTGTGTGGTGTGTGTGTGTGTGTGTGGAAAGAGGGGTTGCGGGAAGTTGTCTGCATCTGGATCTGGATTACGTGCTAGTACTGGTGTGCAAGAGGTGCCGGTCCATCTGCCGTGTCGGGTGGATTGCATGGGCGGTGGAGGAGAGGGGACTTTCCTGTCCGCTTTCATTCATTCAGGAAAGGAGGGCAACGCGGAGGTACCAAACGTGGGAGAGAAGTAAAAGGAAGCAGCAACAGGAGTAGGAGGGTAGGGGGAAAGACGCACAACGAACGGAAGTGAAGCTGATGCCACGGAAAGACTGATGCACAAGAGGGTAGGGGGACGTGAAGGGGAGTTACCACCTGTCGAGCACGTTCCCTAGCACACCAGCGTTCCAAGCTCTCCTAGCTCTCCTAGCCGCAGCCTTCATACACCACCTGGAGGGAAATTTGTGAGGTCCGCATTCAGGAGTCGTGCGGGCAGTTCCGCACATCAGCGGGACACGACACGTGGTGAGGTGTGGTGATAACCTGGGTGGTCTCTCGCCGTGTCTGAGTCCGCTTATCTGCTTATCTGGCCCGCCATTCCTAGTCGGAGCGTGAGGCAGGTAGGGATGTGTAGAGCATGTTGTTGCATGCTGCTGCACACGCCTGGCAACGATACTCGGGTGCCGTCAGGGTCAGCCCCTGTCAGCGGCCCATCAGATTAAACCACGGTTGGTGCTGCGCGGCTGGTGATGGTGGTGGTAAAAGTATACTGTTTGCTGCTTCTTATGAAGGCGAGTGCCGTAGCAGCAACAGCAACAGCAGCAGCAACAGCCGCGGCAGCAGCAGCTTTGTGAACGTTGTCAGGTTGGGGCGCAAGCGGCCCGTGCCTGATGGGGCTGGGACTGGGGCCGCTGCCAACGCTTGGAGTTCAAAGCGCTTGTAGCTTCTTGGTGTGCTTCCGTTCCTTCTCTTTTCCCACCACGCCTACATCCCAAGCGCTAGGTAACCAGAGATTGCTGAAATTACGACTGACTGCATTCCCTTGTTACGTCACCAGGTCGTGATGTAAACGCGATGTAAGACATACTGCTCGGAACAGCCTTGTTGTACGTATGAGTATGGCCGCACGTACCGTTACGGTAGCTAGTTGCGTAACCTTGCTTAGCGATAGAAGCAGGTAGCAGTCGGCGGGCCCCGGGCTGCTGGCGCTTCATTCCGTTAGCCTTTCCCCACACCAACAGGTAGTGTCCCGCGGTTATTTCCAGGCGACAGCATTTCTTTAGATCACTACATACGCGGTCGTACACGGTACCTGCCTCTCGCATGTAGGAGCTGCACGGGCGGTATCCGGAGGGAACCCTTAGTCAGTTGGGGGTTCGTTGCTCCGCAGGAACGGAAGATGCGCCCAACAACGATCAACTTCGGAGATGACATCCTCGGCCCGTACTGGGCAGTTTGCAGGTACGGGGTACGACCATGTCGCGCACACATATTTTGGATGGGAATCCAGTTGCTCTGACCCGTTATTGCGCGTTTTGGGTTCTTGCCTTGCTTCTGAGATGTGCGTTTCGTGTAGACGGCATATAAGAGGACTGTACGATACGATGCCGAAATTGCCTAACGGTGTGATTTCACGTGGATTGGGGGATTTGCCTAAAGGTGGCACGTGTCAGGCGGAAGGTTGGGTCAGCTTTAAATTTGTAAAGTAATAAGTTAAAATCCGGAGTAAAAATCCATAAATTGAAAATGTGCATCGGGCTCTTGTGATAAACTCGTAAGGCACCGGATCTGCGCGTATCTGCAGGAGTGAGATTCCCATGGCAATTGGCAGTTTCGGTTATCTTTCCTTCTTCGCACAATACCTTTTGTTAGCGGTTTTGGAAAGAATAGGGATATTTCAGTGCCGCAGGCCTTTTACGCCCGGCAGCTCGAGGGCCGTTTGCTAGAAGCTGCGCCCTACTAGGCCACACTATAGGTGATACGCACAGATATATTTTACATCCTCACCCGGCACCACAATAGTGGCTATTGACCGTCCATGGTCCCGCGTATAAGAACGCGCCTCGCATTTGTGCAGAACTTGTCACTGTATAGACGTGAAGCAGTGGAGCTTATCAATTATATATCAAATTACATGTGGACTGTACACATGTTCGCAAATTACCTGGGTTGCGGGATACATGCTCGCAAGCTACCACCGTCATCGCTACTCCCAGGATCGTTGGTGGTTGTCGCATTACTTTGCATCATCATGCCACCGCGGGAATACGTCCAACGAGCGCCAACTACGGAAAAGAATGTTCGCCATACGACCATGCATCGTTGCCAACTGCATCGGATGAGTCTTGTCTCGTGTGCACCATCCGGCGTCGGACGCACATATAAGGAAAGCGCACAAAATGTCTTCTTGTCGTTCACTCCTTTGGCACCTGAACATACCTCAATTTACATTTTTGAAACACCGCATGAGCTGAATGCACTAACCACCAAGATACGCTTTGCTAATACGGCGCCACGTGGGAAACCGAAGAGTGTTCAACTGCCACGCCTTCGATATGTTGCAGTAGTTCGAAAAAGAAGCCGTTCTTGCCCTTGCAAATAACGCCCGACGGAACGGACATTTTGACAAAGGAGGTCTATGAGATTGGAGAGCGTTTGCATTCGACAATCAAGCCCTAACCCAGACGACTATGTTTTCGTGCTGCTTCATACTATGAACCAGTTAACACACAAAGCTATCCAAGGTGTAAGGCTTTTGGCGTAATGTGTACGGGAGTACTCACTTTTGGAACTTGGGAAGCCAAGCTCTCCAACAGAACAGTGCTTTCAGCTTCCTTTGCGAATACCAGATTTGTCTAATATTGCGGCACCAAACGTCTACACTCTAGGGCGTCTTCGTAAGGTCTCATACTCATATCAACTCACATATTTGGCGTCCTTTGGCTCTTGCATGGCGGAGCTCCCAGGTCTCGAAGAGCTGCTTTTAGGTGGCTACGATGTAAGCGCACTTTTGGCTGGTGCGCCGGCACAGAGCGCTGGACAAGGCCTTGGAGTGCTTGGCCTTGAGGCACAGTTGCAACTCAAGCCTCCTACGCTACCACAGCATGCCTTTGGCTGGCCTGCTGCATCATCTACCGAACAGAATGACCTTTACCAGGTGTGGCGCGTGCTCGACCAGGCCAGGCAGCCTTCGCGTCAGCTGGTGACCTCGGTGGTGTGTGCCACGGCTTGCAAAAATCACACCTGGTTTGTTTTAGCTGCGGCTTATTACAATTGTTTGTCCTGTTAATGACCGCTTGGTCGCCTTCGTGGCTTGGTGTCCCCGCTGCGCAGAAGGTCGCCCAAAGCCTTGCCGCCAAGTTAGAAGAGCATCGCTTGCAGCAAGTCCAAATGGCCACTGCTTTGCAGGTGAGCTGCTTTTCCTTAGGCACGGGATGACGGGAGGAACCGCGCACAGAGCGTTCCATTGCCGTCCGCGTCCTTGATTTCAACACTTCCCTCCTTTGCTGTCTTGCAGCAACTACAAGCACTTCAGCAACAACAAGAGCTAGCTCAGTTGCAGCAGCAGCTAAATGCGCTTCACCAGCACGTACCGCGCGCAGCGAATACTTTCCAGCGGAGTCGCACGACGGACTTGGAAAGCCTTGGCCGCGGCTCTGGCTTTGATGTTTCTAGTGGATACGCGCCTTCTGTGGACTTCGAGCAGCAACAAAAGCAGTTGGCCGCCCTGCAACAGGTTGCTAACCCAGCTGCGCAGCTCGTCGGCTTGCAGCGGATTCCCGGTGTCATTGGTCAGCACAACCTGCCCGTTCGCAGCTTCAGCTCAGAGCACCTTGTGGCGGGTCAGCGGCGGTCCACGCTGCAAATGGTGGCCGGTGCAGCCGGGGGCCAGCCCATGCAACCCCTGGCAAACAGCAAGAGGTGCGTCAGCAAAGATGCAGTGCAGCAGCATTGACGTGGGCGGCTCGGCGAAGGCATGCGGGTAGAGGTTTCTTGCAACATTTTGGTATACCTTTCTTTGTGTGACGTGCCGTTCATGCGGCACATGTGCAGGGGGAGTAGCTGCCAGTCATGCTTAGCTTGGCCGCGTGTAGGGTCTGGGATGGATGGATGGAGGAAGCTGTGAATAACGATGTTCTAACCCTCTACATCGAGCGCGACGACCCCAACCACCTTGGCATCCGTATTGAAAACCCCGAAAAGAACCTTCGAACGATATTATTCGGAATATTGGAAACCCGCGTTCTAACGAATTTACTTATGCGATAGGACGGACAGTGGACACTTCTTTACTAAGTCGTTCGGGTGACGTTGGGGCGATTTTCATGATGCGTCCTTTGTCTGTGATCATGGAAGTGCTCGCCCCGTGTTGTCCCCACGCGAGTGCAACGCTTCCTACTTCCCGCAGTCTTACGATTCCCATACTCCCTTCGAAATATTATTATTTGCAGTTTAGGATATTTCACAGCCGCGCATCCTTCTACACCGTCCTTCCCTTTCTCCTCCGTTGCCGTCCATGGTCGCCCAGCGGACACTCCCCGCATCTGTGTAGGACCTGTAACTTGTCATCTCACAATTGCAGCTGTAGCTCCTGTGTGGCCGCAGCCCTTTCATCTTCCCTAATGGAATTACACTCTGTCGGCCCCTTGTCCTCCCCCCATTTCAGGCCGCCCATCCGACAGCCCTCCGGCCTGGGGCCCAACGGTCGTAGTGGGCCGAATGGCCGCAGCGGTGGCGCAGATGGCGGCCGCCGCGCACGCTACGCCGCCACTGCCAAGGCGCCTTCCTGGGCGTCCGAGGACTGGCACCCCATGAAGGCCGTTATTGCGAGTGGCGCCCAGGCCAGCAGCGGCACCGGCGTCTTCCTGCCGCATCTCTCGGCGCCCAGCTCCTCCTCCTCTGTCACCTCGTCTTCCTCGGGTGCCTCAGCGCTCTCAAGTGGCAGTGGCGGCAGGTCAGCAGGCGGCGGCACCACAAGGCTTATAGAACGCGGTAGTGGCGAGAACCTCGCCGCTGCCGCGGCGGCAGCGGGCCAGCCGCTGTCTACGCTAGGAGGCGGCGGCACTGGTGGTGGCGGCGGCGGTGGCGCAGGGTTGCCCTTCCACCTGGCTCAGACGATGCCTTCCGCACTACACCATACGTCCTCCCAGTCGCCCACCTCGCCCAACCTGGAGGGCAGCCCCGCGTGCAGTGTCGACAGCAACGCCATCTGCTCGACGGTTGGCGGTTGCGATCCGTACTCACGGCAAACCACCCTGGACTTTTCCCGGGGAAGCACCCATTCGGAGCTTGAATCTCACCCCACCTCCTCCTTTGGCTACCTGGTAGACACGATGAAGGTGCGATGGTGTGGTCGAGTACAGCCCTTCGCACGGACCTGCAGGGCCCCCCGCGCGCGTCTCCCCATCTCCACGACCCTGGCAGCGCTGGCACGTTTAGCGCCCGTCGGATAGTACACAAGCTGTTTTAATTACGTACAGGCCTTCACATCTTCTATCCGCGGCTGGTGCGGCCCGTATTCCCTCTATTATCCAACCGCTCGCTGGCCTCCTCACTGGCCCCTTTTTCGCGCCGGGTTTGGGGCTGTCTGGGCTTCTCTCCATGATGCTCTCTTTGTTGTCTAATATTCCTCTTCCCTTTTTGATATAAATTGACGTGTGGTCACAGGTGGTGGTGGAAGAGCCCGAGAGGGAGCGCGAGGACGCCAACGAGGAATGCGACTTTGTGTCGTTGGCTCGCGAGCTGGCTGAGCTGATCAGCAAGCAGGGCATCACCGAGTAGGGGAAGGCGAGGGCGCTGTGCGTTGCTCCGCAGCAGCAGGAGGAGGAGGAGAAAGATGATGGTGGCGAGTTGCAGCCGTCGATTAAATAACAGCAGTGCCATCACGAGCAGCAAAGACACGAGGGCGAGGTTAAGGGAAGTGCCGCAACTGGCGGAATGCAAGCTTTAATGTATGTCGGTCTAGCAGCTGGGGCTGGCAGTATTGGTGAAGCGGTGAAGGCACATCCTTCAACCTGACAATAGGAGACAAGAACGCGCTCAGGTGCGGGTTTGGCGCCGACTTCTCACGGGGACCTTCATGCTGAATCTCCATGTGTAGTGCGTGTCGCAACTCGTGTCACTGCGGAGCACTGCAAGTCGCGAGGGGCCGCGAGGAGCAGTTTGCCTGCGGTAGATGGCAATGAAGGGCGGAGAAAAGGAGGAAGCGGGCAAGTGCAACTTTGCCTGCTGCACATTTCATGTGCAAATGACGGCTTGCACGGCTGCTAAGTTAATTAATTAATCAGCCACTGGTCATATTATGTCTACAACAACAGTAACAGCACCAACCTGGAGGGAGGAAGAAGATCAAATACAGGTCATGAATTGTTGCAGCACGAATAAGGATTTGTTTTGGGCTTCCCTCGAGTCGATTTGGACACGGCCTGGCGAGGTTTGTTTATGTGTGGGGGTTAAGCTTTTCCTAATTTTGTGTGCACGTAAGCGTTTCTTGCGTCTGCAATTGTGCGCGTATGGATGTATGTATGTGCGTGTTCCTCGAATGTCCAATCATAAATACGGTTGAGGTGGAGAGATGAAGGCGAAGCGGGGAGGATGAAGAGGAGGACGACTTGGAAAGAGGATCTTAATAAAAAGAGCATCTTATCCGTCATGTCCACGGGAGCTATTGCCCACCCAGGATTGCGTGGATTGGCGGGAAGGCTTATCCTAAATGTGCGCCTGTGGAGCGAGTGTGTGTATGTATGTATGTGTATGTATGTGTGTTTCGCTTGCCGGGGAATTGTCGTGGCTTGGGGGTGTTTTGCAGTAAAGATGTTGAGCCACGGTTGGCGCACCAAACAAATCATAAAGGCCACGCCGCTTCTAGCCCTATGGCTTTGGGGCCGTTGTACCTTCCCCACGGTGGAGCGCAAGAAAGCGAGAGGAGGCTGGCATATCGGCCTATCGCGCTACCTAAACTATGTCTCTCCTGTCCCCCTAAATATTGTATTATTTGTAGCAGGAGGGGCTACCAATGATAGGGATCTGCAACAGTAATCCTCGTTGGCAATCGCCGTCGACGCTTTTGTGGTGGTGATGGTGGTGGTGGTGGTGGTGATGATGTCTTCCTTTCCGAGGGAGTCTCTCGCTCTCGACGGGTCAATGTGCTTTTGGCCGCAGTACCGCAGTATCTGGGGCCGGGGAAAGGGTTGCGCTATGGATCCCTTCGGATTGTTTTGAAGACGGTGGTAGTCTGGTGCGGTCCGATTTGATCTGATGATCTGATCTGGGCAAATGAATAATACTCGATGCTCCGGTGGTATCCGGCACTGGAACACTGCACTGCACGCGTATGCACCACCATCACCACCAATTGCACGAGCACCCTGCGGGAAGCGGGGTCTTCTGTTATCCTGATCGATCATCGCGATGAGACGTCGTCCCCTTGTACGTAGCGGTTGCGGCTCTGCAGGAAACGCGTTGCGGAGGTTGGTAGCTCTGGATTGGGCGGAGGCTGTGAGAGCCATTGCAATAAGGGCGGGAGGGGGCGAGGGAAGAAGGGAGCGCGAGAGGGGGCTCGCTCCGTGTTTGTGGGGTTTTGTTCGCTTGTGCTGTGGGTTGGACGGGAATCTGCGGAGCCAAATGGAGTGTGGCAGATGACCCTTTTCCTTGATTCTTGCCTTGCCTTGAGGCTCTGACGAGTTTCCCCGTGACCTGAGAGTTGCGCTCTAGTAACACTCGGGCACAGTGAGAGAAGAGGGAGGGAGGCATCTGACAGACAGACAGGTGTAGATTTGCTCACACTGCCGAGCGGGCCTTTCTCGACAATCCCCTTCCCCGCATTGCAAGGTTGAAATCCCCTAGCTCTCGTTTTGAGCGCTCCGCCGCCGTACATTGATGTTTATTACTAGGCGTGTACTAATTAAGCTCTGCCCCGAGTGCCGTCGGTTCCATAAGGCTCTCTAGCAGTGAGCCGAGGCCTTTGCCTTTGCCCCTATTTTGCTTATGTATCGCATTTTCCAATAAGAGTATTCTGTATAATCGAGTGGTGGTTGGGAGAGATACTGACCCCGGTAATTCCCGTTGTGTTGCATCGTCTGTGGAAGGATTTCAGCCGCCCTATAATGCCATGGCGGCGGGGCACGTGTTTCAAGCTCTGGGGTTGGCGTAGCAGGGCTCCATGCGGGCCCCTTCCCCTGCGTTGGGGCACTCTGTGAGACACACCACGCAGACAAATTCACGTGCGTGCTTCTGCCTTATGTAATCAGAGGGTCTCGCAAAGAGAGAAAGCGAGAGAGGTGTCCGGAGGTCGGGTGAGAAGGATTGGCGGCCAATAGGTAAGGCGGGTGGGAGTGGCTGCTGCGAAGAAGAGGAAAGGCGGGGATGGGGTTGGTGGTTGCTGATAGGTGGTTGAAAGGAGGTGCTGTGGAGGAAGGGTCGGGTCGGTCCGGCTGGAATGTGCGCCTACTTGGAAGAGCCTCGATGATGGTGGGGCGAGGTGAGGCTGTGGATGGGTGGGCGGCCCTAACGGATAACTCCGGATCCACTGACTGAATATAAGCGACGGCAGAGGTGGTGGTCGAAAGGGTCACTAGGTTTTGAATGGGCGGACGTGCCGGAGAAAACTGGCGGGGTGGGGAGGGGGCCGTTGGTGATGTTGCTGCTACTGCTGCTCTTACTCTCTTGACTATCTTGCCCGGGAGGGTTGGATGAATGGATTTGCTCCCTGCTCGTCGGGCCGGGGCGGCGACAGAAGGCGATAAAGGTTACTATGTCCGGGGAAATTGCTGCATCCAGGGCCGTCCGGAGAAGAGGTGGTGTCGGAGGAGGAGGAAGCGAGGGGGTGGTTTGCGTGTTTGCGCTGATTCCTGGTATTCCGGGTACCTTTCAATAAGATATGCGGTACGGGGAAGGGGGTTCTCGTGGTGTGGAGGTTTGGTTAAGGGGTGAGGGTTTCGTGGCGTGGCTTTGGAGGGAGGGAGGATTGCCGCTTTAAGCGCACAACACGGCGCCAGTTACTTCGGAATATTGCATTCTGCGCTCTTCAGTTCTGGGGGCCTCGGGTCAAAGCGTTTGGGTTTACCCCGCAGGGCGTTTGGTTATTGCGTGTCTTGCTGATTGCGCCACTCTCCGCAGGTTTGGAACGGGCGCCGTTCCCCCGGCATCGCCGTTTGTTGTATGCCATTGTCGTCGTCGTTTTGTTGTTCGTGTCAATCCCCAAAGGCGACTTTTTAAACAGGTACCCGTCGCCGTCCTTTTCGGTTTTGTCAGTCGACCTGTCCAGTTGCCCAGTGCTAGCGATGGTAGACTCTGTGTATGTGCGTGCCTCGGCCTCGGTTCATTTTCTTTCCGTTGATGATGCTGGGAGAAATTCACGAAATAAGTTTGAGGCGGTGTTGGCGAAGAAGATGTAGGCTTTTGGAACCCGCATGCATACCATTTTACAATGAAGCAGCAGCAATCCCTGGCCTGTGCTCATGTGTATGTATGCGTGTGCATCGCATCTGTTACCACTGTCATATTGCAACACGGCCTGATACGGGGTTGGGCCTCTTCGCGACAGGTTGGGTCGGTCTACAACGGGTGGGGCGTTCATCACACAGCGCTCTCTCTCTCTCTCTCTCTGTATTAGCTGCGGCTAATTGCCAGGGTGTTGTGCCCACCGAGAGTGGCCCGGTGTGCCAAGTCCGCAAACGCAACGATAGGTTTGCGTTCTGAGATGTGGGGGCCTTCCCGCACCTGGGGCCTTGGGCCGCGTGGACGCAGGCTTTTGAAGGGGGGACGTCGGGCGTTCCGTGAGCTGCCAACGCGCCCAGGTGTCCCTTATCCTCTTCCTCTCTCTCTCTCGCCCCCTCCGAAGGGGCTGGCCGCAGTTGGCTGGGTTCTTTGGGCTCCCAGCTGCTGTAGTCCGAGGGGCCGCCGCCACTACCCGTCTCCCCCAACACATGAGGCCCCATATGGCACCCATCGGACTACTGTACGCATGGCCCACGCCGGGGAGCACCTCCCACCTGCCTGTTGGACCAAACGTGTTGTTGCCATGTGCTGGTCCGGAAGGGTTGCAATCCGTGTCTCCTTGTGCTTCCTCTGCGATGACTTGAGCCTTCGCCTGTGCCCTGGTGCATGAGGGAGGAGGGGGGGAGCTGAAGCGCCTCACCGGGTCCCGGCCGCTGGCGTGCTGGACGGCAGGTTGGCCGACTTCATTGTTGATCGTTTCGCTGGCTTCCTGGCGGCATGGAGTGTGTGTGCGTGTGTGTGTGTGTGTGTGTGTGTGTGTGTGCGCGCGCGCATTTGTGTGTGTGTCCGTGCGGGGAGGCGGGGGAGAAGCCTGGCTTGACCCATAGGAAGGAGGGGGGCGGACATGGTGCAATGATTTCTTTCCCACGGCGGGAGGATCACCCAGGGGCTGCAGAGCATTCCCCGAGCTGTTAATGGATGCGACAGAGGCTGATTCACATGTTTTGATCGAGTGGTTGTTGTCGGTTGAAGAGTTTAGGTGGCGGATGCTGTGTGAATGCTGCTGCGTGAACTGTTGATAACTTCTGCCGCTGCTTTGTTACTGCTGCTGTGCGGATTAATAAGTGGTGGTTAAAGGCCGCTGCGGACTGAGAGAGAAATAGATATACGTGGCTTCCTGCATATGGGTATGGCGACTGAGCTACCATACTCACATCGCCGGCGTGGAGTGAAAAGAGTGTGTACAACTGTGTCGAAGTAATAAGTCTCTAACAGCGCCTCCCACCTAAATCTCAACCTCAATTCCACTTACATACATGGAAGCGGACACATGTCATATGACGCACGGCCGGGTGTTGAAGCAAAGGAGGGCGAAGGCAGGTGCAGGCATATGGACGAGACGAGGTGGTGGAAGGGGGGCGGACGAGGAGGGAAGAAGTCCGTCCCAATGTGGTCCATGTCTGTCCAGACCTGGCAAGGGGTAAATAATATTGCCTCCCCCTTGGTTCGTATATCTACCTACCTATCTACCTACCTGGCGAGTCGCTTGGCGTGCTTTTTTAGCTGGCGGTCGGGCTGAACTGCTTTAGCTTGTAGGCCGTGGTCACCCCTCAGGACGTTGAGGTCGGTTTGGTAGTAGTGGGCGGTTGGTGGGGCCCCTGGGAATGTGTGCGTGCGTGTGTCGATGTGTGTGCATGAGGATGGGTATGGGTGAATAAGGGATTGGCGAGTGTGGATCGATTGTTGTCAACTTCAGAAGGGACTACGCCAGGAAGGGGGCGAGATACGGGTGGCCAGCGAGGCACATAGCGCGTTCCCAGTGCACCTTTGTGGTGCAGGCATGGAACCGTGCCGTGATAGAAAACCACAAGTACTCCAGAGGCCCCAGGGATGGAATCGTACCTACCTACCTTCCTGTGCCGTACCGCCCTGCTGGCGGATGCGCTTGCCACGTAGGAGTCTGAGCCGAGCCCGCAGAGTCGGGCCTTGGCGCTGTATATGGAGGGGCGGGTGAGGTCGCCTGACGAGGCGGAAGATGCCGCCTCGTATGTTCTGGACTTTTATATAAGTGACCAGTGGCGACAAGCCGGGTGTAGCTGCGCGCACCGCGGTGAGAGGAGCGACGTTGTCCTGCCATCCTGCCACTTGTACGGAGTGGTGTGGGTCTGGACGGCATGCTGCTGGCGTGTTTCCTGTATGTTTTGTGTGTAAGCATGTATGTGCGTCTGTGTGCTGTTATGCACTGGTGGGTGTTGTAGGCTTGGTTTCCTTCGGCGGCGGCTTTTGCACTTGGGAGCTAAGCTGCGCTCTGTTTTGCTTTTGCCCACACGCATGCCCTCTTTTGCGCGTCGTTAGTATAATCTTTATGCTCCATTGCACACAATAAGCGGCGCATCGTTGGGGCTTTTGTACACACTATATTTATCGAATCTGCGTCACAGAAGTCCTCCTTGGACGGAGGCGCTTACTGTACTGTCTTTGCTTCTTTGCAGCTGCTGTGCTGTCAAGTGTTCTACTACTTCAGTCGCCACTACTATCAGTTTCGGCCAAATAACCGGTTTGTCTGCGGGTCGGGTTTTGGACCAAATGGTGCGAAGCTTTCACGAGCAGTGAACTTTTTGAAAAAACAGCTTTTTGGCTGTATCTCTGCACCCTGCCTGCCAAACAACTTGAAGTCCTGATCTTTCCATGCCCTCGCTGGAAGGGGCGGGCATGAAAGTTAAGAGCGAGGTGGTGGCAGTGGTGTGCGGCAGCATAATACAACTGTCTCGAAGCTTCTTCGCGCCGGGGTGCTTGTGCATGCGATATGCGCTTCTTCCTTCCCCAATCGCTCCCCATGTTGGGAAGGCGCCGTGTGACGTTGCATGTGGCTGCAGTTGCAGCAGTCGTTAAGCAGCGAAAGGTGCACCGGAGATGCTGTGCCAGCGGCGGGTCGCGAGATTTGGATCACAGGACTCACAGGCGCTCCGCCGCGGGGGCTTTGGACCCGTTGCACGGGGATTGATTAGGCCTAAACACTTTGGGTCGCCGGAGACTGTTACTGCGTTGCACGAATTGTGTTGGAGGGTTGGTGTGTAGCGTGAGCTTATGTTCAGGCCATGTCCAGGCCGGCGTTGCGCACATACGTGATGACCGTTCATTTCCTCTCCCTTTCTTGACTGTGGGTGAAGGCGTATATGGCTCGGGGCAGGCAGCAGCATTTGCATGTTATTTCCACGGACGCTCCGACAAGAGGCGAATTGGCGCAGCTAATCCCTAAAGCGAGGACGTGGTATGGTGTGGTGTGGTGTGTCGCCGAGCTCAGCGGTGAAAGGGGGTCCGTGAGACGGTTTTTCCGCGCGGTGCGGTGACGACTTGTGCCGTACGCGGCACGAGTAAAAGCACCGTCGTGCCGAGTGCGTTTGGTTGTGTGTGTAGCTGTAGCTAGTGTGCCGGCTGCTGACTGTATGGCGACGACGGGCCGGTGTAGCTTTTTGGTGTGTTGTGTTGTACCATTCATTCTTTTGCTCTGGACCGTGTGAAGCACACACCCATCACAGCTGCAGATCCTGTGCGTGTTTTGCATAACGTATAAAACATAACCCTAAAATATAGAATCATGAAACGACGTGTGTAAAAAATTATATTTGGATACATGGTTGGTTTTTAACACCGAGGTCCTGCTAACAGGGTCACATAATTGCGCACACACACACACATACACCACTGATCGAGCGAATCACGGATCACCAAAACCCTAAGTGACATAAACTCTCATAGACCCGACCCGACCCCCACGGGAGGTTGGAGTACGTCCACATCTACCTAGTTACCGAAACGGCAGCATGCATGGGTTCGCAGCTTCATCATCATCATCACCACCACCAAGAACAGCGGCACCAGGAAAAGCCACGGCGGCATAACGCCAAATTAAGTCACAGCTCCTCATTTCCCGCGCTCCTCATACCCCACGCACCCTTGTCCTGGAGCTGCTGCTGGTCGGTCTGCCACCTCAGCGCACAAGAGTGAGTTCCAGATCCCTCCACATGTACATGCAGAGACTCTCCGTCCAGCCCCTTCCCACCAGCTCCCAACTGCAAAAATGACACCCCAGTTTCCCCCCCCCCATACACACAACCATCACTGACACGCAGTAGCTATGTACCGGGCAGCTCTAAAACACTGGACGACACAATGGATGAGCACCACTATAGCTCCCCACCACCACCACCGCAGCCACCACCACCACCTTAACTATCATCACCACTGTTAAACACCCTCAGCAGTTGTCTACTACTGCCTCGGTCGAATGACGCAGCAGCGGCAGTAGCCCGTAGTACTTGAACCAGGTCGTACAACTACGACACAGGATGCTGCTCTGAGGCTACTCTGCAACCCCTCCTCCCCGTCTGCTGCTGCTTCTGCTGCCGTGACTTATGTTGTCGTTGCTGCTGCTCCTTCTGCTTCTGCTGCGACCCGCGCTGCGGTTGCTGTGGTTGCTCAGCCCTGCTTTCCCAAGTTGAGCTTCTTGACGACCTTGAAGCTCTGGTACAGCAGCGCGTCCAGGATACCCGCCACTGTGAACACACCGCCGATGATGGCGCAGCTGGTGGTCAAAAACTGATACCTGCACATGTTTTGTGCACGTTCCAACACAACAGAACAACAAAAACAGATGAACAGACAGAAAACGGAAAAGGATGTACATATCAGGGGCGGGGGGAATCATGAGATGACAGCGATGGCGGCGAAACGGCGAGAGGCGGGCGGAGGAGGACGAAGAGGATAAGCCGCAGGAGGCAGGAGGCAAACGAGGGAAGAGGGCGGTAAGGACCGGAGAACCAGTTTGGTAAAACACGAAGACGATGATAATGCCATGCAAAGGTCATTACAACACACACACACACACAAACGAACGTCTGGATTACGGAATGATTGACGACGCTCCAAACCAAACTGCTCCAAATCAGACTGAAGGGGCCAATCTCTTCCCCGCCTTCCTCTCACTTCTTACGTACCAAGGCCGGGCAGTCTCCTGAACCAGAATTTGTATGGGGCTCAGGTCGTAGGTGAAGCGCGCCGAGGGAATGGCGTCAGACTGGTACGTGTGCGAGTGTGCCGTGTATTCGTACGCGTCGTAATTGCCACTGTGCCGGGACCGCCGGGGCTCAATGGATGTCAACACAATCTGGTACGAGGGCATGTGGGGTGGAGCGGGTTGTTGGGAGGGGTGACGCGCCTAGAACTGAGCGGCACCCTGCGTTACAAGGTCGGGTCTATTAGGGTTCTACGGGATTTGCCCGCGGCTCCGGAACCCTGCTCGAGCCAGATACCAGATATACCCCACATACGACCTAGGCCCCCTCCCCCTCCCCCTCCCCCTCCCCCTGTCCCGCCCCCTCCCCCTCCCCCTGTCCCGCCCCCACCTGCAGGTAGTGCTCGTGTGTGGACTGGGGGTGCTCACTCAGAAAGAACTGGTCCCGCAGCTGTCAGCCCAGTC
>NW_003307573.1:293988-327936 GCF_000143455.1 Volvox carteri f. nagariensis | reverse complement strand
CGTGAGTCAGCCCTGGGGGAGGGGGGAGGGGGGAGGGGGGGGAGGGAAGTGGTGGGACACGTGGGAGGGGGAAGAGGGGTCCACATTGCCGCAGGACTCCACAAGGGTGCCGGGGGGTTGGGGTAGGAGAGGAGAGGAGAAGAGAAAAGGTGGATATGCATTAGGAGCTAGGGGAGGGGGGCGGGGGAAAGAAAAAGGGACGCCCAAAGGGGCGGAAGGTGGGTGATGTCAGGGGGGTGGTACGTCACGTGACGTCACGTGACGTGACGCGGTGCAGGGGGGTTGGTGGGGTTGAGAAACACGGTTGTTAAGATGCAAGGTGGAGGAGTCCGGGGTGTTCCGGAGGGCGGCAGGAGGCTGCCTCCTTGTTATGGATGGTTATTGAGAGGTTGCGTTGGGGGACGAGGGAGGCGGGCGATAGGATAAGGTAGCGTAATCGACGACGCAGTTTTACACACACACACACACACACATAGCAAACCACATACATACAAACACACACATATCCTCCTGGCCTCCCGGCCCCCGCCAACCCTCGCTTCTCCCTCTTTTCTCTCCACCAAAATAAATCCCCCTCTCCCTCACCCGCTGGATGCAGTCTCTTGAGCTGCTGGTACTTCCTGGGCGAGGGCCGGGTTCCCACGTGGAACGTGTGGACCAGGTGGGTCATGTTCATCCAGGTGTGGTCGAACGAGTGCCCCTCGGAGCGCGCCACCACCGTCAGGGTGCCGGGGACCTTCTTCACCATCACGAAGCCAGCCAGGTTGCAACCCGGGGTCTGAGGAAAAGGGCGGGGGCAGTTATGAGGAAGGGGAGGAGGGGGGGGAGGAAAAGGGGCAAGGGGGGTTGTAAATACACAGGGACAGTGAGCGAGACGGAAGGGTTGAAGGGACGCCACAGGCAGCTGTGTGTCCCACGAGTATACCCACGCCGTGCACTGCATCAGTACTGCTGGTACTGGCTCATATCATCATCCACGAGCCGTACGACAACTCCAAAATAAAGTACCCAACCCGAATCCTAACCCTAACAGCAAGCCAAACCCCTCCCCTCCCCCTCTTCCCCCCCACCAGGGCCCCTGCTCCTCACCGACCTTGGGTGCCGCAGACAGCGCCGCATGCTTCCTGTGGGGCTGCCCCGCCGAGGGCACCAGGCTGTCAGCGAAGGCCACCAGCGCCTCCTTGGTGCGGTCACCTGAAGGGGGGTGAGGGTATGACGAGGCGGGGGGTGAGGGTATGACGATGTCGTAGTCCAGTAGTCCAAGGAACAGCTTGTTACCGGTGTCCAGTGAATGAGAAAGGGGTTGGGGGGAGGGCGAAAATCGGTGCTTAATGCTGACTGAGCGGGGGGGGGGAGGGAGGGGGGAAGGGAGGGGGGAAGGGAGAAGCGGAGAGATGGGAAAGAGAGGCGGGAAGGGGGAGCGAGGGGAGAGGGGGGAAAGACACAAGAGTAGAGTGCTAAAGGGATATCTACCAAGAGTTGTGAGCTCATGTGCGCGGCCTATACACACGGACATACACACAAGCACACAAACACACGCCCTCCGCTAATGCACCTTCCTAAACTGCATTTCAGCCACCCACACCTTCACAACTGCCATTCTCCCACTCCACTACGGGCCCCCCTTCCATCCGCCGCGCCACCACCAGCACCAGCACCACCCTCCACTCCAACCGGGGACCATTCCCTTTGTTCTTCATCCCCTTCGTTTTCACTAAAGGGGATGAAGAACAAAGGGACCAGGGGATGACACCCCCTTTGGTTCATCCCCTAAAGCAGAACTAAAGAAGACAACCCCAGAGGGGGATGATGTCCCCTTCTTCTTCCTCTTCTTCCGCTAAAGGGGAATTTTAGTTCCCCTTTAGTGCTCTTCCCCCAAAGGGGAACCCTTTCGGGGATGTAGTCTTCCCCTAAAGGGAAGAACTAAAGAGGAAGAAGGAGTTCCCTTTTAGGGGAAACCTCCCCCCACACATATGCACACGTAAGCACGCTTGCCGTACCCATGTACGACTCGTGTTCGTGCATTCCTCCAATGACGATGTCGTCATGTCCCTTCCTGAACACCCGGATGGAGGGGAAGCCCTGAATGAAGTGCGTGCGACACAGCTCCATCTCCTGCGTGCAGTCCACCTGAGTGGCGACATTTGGGGGGTGAGGGGGTGAGGGGTGTACGGAGGTTTCGGAGGAGGAAGAGGAAGAGGAAGGGGGGCCGCTTCGGATTCATCAAACCACAGATACACGCGCACCTTCTCATTTGTAACCTACCCACGCCAGTCCTTCAACTACAAGCAGCAAGAATTGTACTTACATTCATGGACGGAGAAATCGTACACCTTCTTGTGCCTGCATGTGTATGTATAACTCTCTCTCTCTCTTTCTGTCTCCCCCCCCCTTTTCCCCTCTCCCCTTCCCCCTCTCCTCCCCCCCCCCTCCCCACCTTGGCAAACCTGATCCTCCCGTCCCACTCCGGGTACTTGTCGTGGACCTCCTTGGTTGCGGCCTCCCAGGTGGGCTCCAGACGCTGACACCAGTGACACCAACTGCAGTACAATATTAATGTACGACACCGTACGATCAAAAACACGTATATATACGCACACGTGCATACGCACATCGACGCCCTCTCCACTACGCATCTTCACCCCGTCCTCCCCTCCGTTCCCCATTCCCCCCTAAAAACCCCGCCATCACCACCCATTGGGTTTCGACGTGTGCTGCTGCTGCTGCTACTGCTGGCGGTAATGACGATGTTAACCCTTTTCCCCCACGTCACCATCTTCCCCAGACAGTTCCCCCCATCCCCTTACCTTATCCCCAACCCCACTCCCGAACAAGCCCCAGCAGTCAATGCTTTGCACATCGGCACCTGTTGGTCCTCTGCATTTTGGCCTGCACTTATCCTTCCCCTCCTCCATCCGTCCAACCACTGCGGCGAACGTCCCGCGGATTCGCTCGTTGCTCATTTCCCTTGCAACAAGACCCAAATCTAACCACCCGCTACCCGCCCTTCACCCCACACTCACGGCGCAAAGAAGTTGACCACCACAATGGGGTAGCGAG
This sequence comes from Volvox carteri f. nagariensis, assembly GCF_000143455.1. Classification (NCBI taxonomy): domain Eukaryota; kingdom Viridiplantae; phylum Chlorophyta; class Chlorophyceae; order Chlamydomonadales; family Volvocaceae; genus Volvox; species Volvox carteri. The sequence continues at coordinate 324,876 of NW_003307573.1, read as the reverse complement.
CCAGGGTCGCCTCGAAATTTACATGCGACAACGGCTGCAAGGGAAGGAGGGAGGGAGGGAGGGAGGGAGGGAGGAAGGGAAAGACGAACCACAAACGAGTGAAGCTGACCACAAATGATTGGAGCTGATGAGGAAGGGAGGGAGGGAAAGCACGTGGAAAACGAAACCGAGGGGGTCGACCGGTGGAGGTGTGTTAGGCGGGAGGCAGACAGGCCGGTGGGCGGATACAGCCTCCCCTTCAAGATGTTGCGGGCAGGAAGACAGGCAGGTCATCACTCAGAGCTAGCGGGCGCACCTCACCCTGATTGCCCGCCGCACCTCCGTAGGAGAGGAACCACCACCACCACTACCACCACCACCACGGTCTCCTTCGGGTCGCTCACTCGTGCCTTCTGGTCGCGCTGCTGACGCGTTCGCGTCCCCCACAATCCCGCCTCCACATCTCCCACCCCACCCCACCCCACCCCCCCACCCCGGCCTGTATGGCGTCGTGAGTTTTGCACATGTGCAACTTGCCCGGGGCCCCCCACCCCCGTACCCGCCCCGCTCCCGTTGCCTGGCCTGGGTGCTTTCTGGCCCCTATCACCCTCCACCTCCAGCTAGCTACTCCCCCCTTCCCACTACTACCGCCGTCCCGATCAGCCTGACTGCCTCACCACTGTGATGTCGATGTCCGGCTCATCGTCAAACCGGCCCTCCTCGTCATACTTGGGTCCGGGCTTGTGGGAGCTGTCCTCCACGGCTGAACCCTTTTCGCTCTCGAATGGGGGCAGTTGAATGCAACCGGAAGGGGGGAAGAGGGATTTCAGTGGAGGGGAGGGAGGTGGAGGGGAGCGGGGTTAAGGAAGCATTGGTGGGTTACGGGCGATACGAGCCATGCAACCGGCGTGGGGTGAGGGTGGGAAGATGGGAGGCCAAAAACAACGCCATTCAACCGCCACGGACGAGCGCAGCATCGAACGAATGGAGGAAGGAAGGCGAAAGAGGTGAGGTGGACTTACACGAGGTCGGTTAGCTCTTGTGATTTCCCATGTAGACTGCAGGAGTCTAGAACTACTCCGATTATTCGGATCCGATTATTATAGTTGTGACTAGGTCATATCTGGAGACGTGTCTGTACAGGGTGCATATGACATCGGATGCGAGTGGGATGCCTGTGTCCCTGTGCTTCTTTATCTCCTCCCGTTGCCGTGCCGGCCGCCCCCAGTCCCTTGCCTTTTGCCCTTCCCCCCCCTCGGCGTTCGCGACGGGTCTCTCCCCGCCCCGCGGAAGCCACCCACCCCTCTGTAACGCCCCATTTCCACTCCGTCCGTCCATCAGGATTTGTGTGTGTGTATGTATGAATGCATGAGGCAGCAGTATCTTTGCTGTCGCTCTTGTGTTTTGCAGCTCCCCCATGTCCCTTTAGGCTCCTCGGGTTCATTCCTCACTTCCCAGTGCCTCTCGCTTGTTCGTATCTCCCCCGGTATCTCTCTTCCCCCCTCAGGCTCTTCCCCTCAAGTTCTCTCACCATGCGCTCCAACTCAGTTGTGATGGGCATTTTTCGAACCGTCTTGGTCAGGTTCATACGTTTCTGTTGATTGGGAAAGGTTGGGAGACACCGCGAGCAGCAGCGGCGGCGGCAAGGATGAGAGCGCGGTAAGTCAACCGGGTGGTGGAACAGGAAAACACCGATATGGGGTGGGGGGGAACACCGATAAGGGGGGAGAGACAGGGTAAAATTATACATTATATTCCTCAACTCATGGCTAAATTACTGTTGATACTCGAGTTTTAGCAGAGGACGCAATGGGGGCCACATTCGATGGCATGAAAAAGGGGACAGGCGCGAGGCCGTGGGGGAAACGGCTCGGAGGAGATGCACATGGGTATGGGGCGTGGGTGTATGAGGTCGTTGGGGGAGATGGCATTCATCACCTTTCTGAAATCTTACCGTTCCTAGGGTATCGCTAACGTCCACGGTGGCGAACTCGCACGACAGCGCCGGGAAGCTGGGGAAATGCAGCAGCCGGGCAGCGGGTCGGATGGGTCAGAGCGACACAGCGAACGGGGGAAAAGCGTGTTGGGGAGGTGATGTTTGGGTTACGCTGTTGCGTGGTGTTGCGTGTGCCTACCTTATGTTGAAATTAAGCTTTAAGAGCTCGTTTTGGGGACTCCGGTCCACGATCAACTGGGTTGTAGTAGTCGTGGAAAGAAACGACATCATCTCCTGCGACACCACACGGAATGCATATGTACCCGATGCTCGCGCCAAGCCTTCTCCCCAGGAGACGACACAACTGGAGCCATGTCGGTATAGTTTAGGAAGAGCAACTAACAACTTAAGTGTGCAACGGAGCGCACGACCATACCGCTGTGAAGAGGAAAACCATGATCACAGCGGCCAGTATTGATATCCATGCGCCCGTTAATGTCGCTTCCGTGAGGTCACTACAGATCCATCATGTAGACAAGACGCTGGTTAGTTTGGGCCAGTAACCAAAGTCGACTTCACCATGCAGACGAAATTTTGCAAACCTTGGTATCTTCTTGAAGAAGTCAATTGCTTTCAGCTTAGAGAATAACCGCGCCATGGTTGCAGGTGAAACAACCAAGGCAAGCGAAGGACAGAAGAAGCACCAAGTGGTGCTGTTACTGCACTTCGTTGCCTAACAATGCTATCTAACCATTTCAACGTCTCCCAATATCACGTTGAGGCTACGGCTTACCACGACAACGTTCAGGGTATTGTCGTTTGCCAAGCAGAATTAACCGACTATTTCGTACAATGCGTATCTGCAATTCTGCGTCTCCCGTCGCATGCTCGGCTGGAGATCTATCGTCACATACTGAGATGCAGCACTTGCACAGCCCCAGCTTGACGTTCCCGGCCATATGTCAATAGGATGCCTTGCCGAGCGCCCGGCTACTTGCAGAGTGTGGACGCCAGCGGAAGCCTTACCGTTACCTGCTTACGCATAATTACCAGTTGAGCACTCACGCACCCCACCAGAAAGCGTATATCCCTGACAACACGTAGCATGTCCGTTTCCCGTCCACGGCCTCACCGGACCGCTAGGGTTCATCTCCCCGTAGCGGTGGCGGCTAGAGCTTAGAAGAGGAAAGAGGAAGGGAATGAGAAGGTGATGGCGAGAGAAAGAAGGAGGCGGGGGAGGTGATGGAGAAGGTGCGGCGAACAGGCGGGAAATTGAGTCATCATACACAAGAATGTACAGGGTCAAGGGGGGGAACGAGATGACGATACGCCCACGCAGCCTGCATTAAGTTTCTTGCGCTCCCCTACCACCACCACCACGACCACCACCACCAGTAGTGTTTGTTTAATAACTTACGAGCAGCGGTCAGAAAGTTAACGAGGGGGAGATGGTCACTTCATACCGAAGCACTCGGGTACGTTGGTTCCCTCGGAAGGCACAACCTCCAAATGGCCACGGTGGCGTCAAACCCTCTCAGAAACGGAAACGTGGCTCCGCAAATCACAACTTGCAGCAACGACCTTCCCTCACCAATCCCCAGCGCTCCCATCCCATAGCGCTCACAAGCGCGACTTCAGCTGCAATCGTCCTTTCAACTGCAATCGTCCCTCTATTAGCTCCTGAATGTGTTGAGTGACCATATGGATTTCCGTAGCACCGGCACCTTACACCAGCTGCGTCAGGTTACATCACGTCACCCCGTCTCCAACATGTAATGCTACGGCGAGCGCGCCAAGAAAATACCCGTTCATGGTCGTGGGTTATCCTGCTTGATTACTAGTCGTGCCGCAGCCAAGGCCGTTTGGACCTCCCGCGGCAGCCTGAAAGCAGTTGCGTCCGTAGGGGGTCACAGGTTGCGGCGCTGCTGCTGTGTCACGGTTGCTGTTGCCGCTTTGCTACTTTGCGGCTGCTGCTGTTGGTGGTGGTGCTTCGCTGCATTCGCGGCAGCTCCGCTCCCGGGACACGCCAGCAGTCCCGATTTTACACTGCTGCACAGGGCCTGGGCAGTAAGCGCATGAAGCAGAGGCGACCGAAAAGTTCCGCTCCTTAATTCCACAACGAAGCAGAGGGCAGGGCGGCCGCAGAGACCCAAATCCCGCGTTAGCCGCCGCCACGCTCCACGCACGTTACGCTTTACCACGTTACTGTCGGCAGTCCAGCAAAACCACCTACCACCACACGGCGACCCCCCAAATGTTGCTCCACATCAAGAAGCTACAAGTCACACGGTATCGATCAGTCAGGGGCCGGTGTTCATCGGGCAGGGCTCCCACAGCACAACACCTCCAAGAAATAACCACACGGCTGCTGGAAAGCGGCGCTGCCCCGCCGGCGAAGGAGAAGCACGGCTAATGACACGGCCGCCGCACCGCACAAAGCCGCCTTCTGAACGACGGCCTAAAATCTCCAAAGCACCCAGCACATTCAATGGGCCGTTGGGCACACTGAAGCCTGGGCGCACACACAAGCGCTAATCGCTTCCCTCTCTCAACAATTTCAAGCACTTTTAACTCTCTTTTCAAAGTTATTTTCATCTTTCCCTCACGGTACTTGTTCGCTATCGGTCTCTCAGCAGTATTTAGCCTTAGAAGGGATTTACCTCCAAATTAGGGCTGCATTCCCCAACACAGCCCGACTCGTGGAAAGCACCTCGTGAGAGGACTAGGCAGGAACCGACGAGGGGGTTTTCGACCTCTCTGACGCGGCATTTGATCCAACGCGGGATTCGATTCCGCCAGCCCACGAGCGCGCTTCTGTAGACTACAATTCTCCAAGGGGAGATTTTCAAGATGGGCTATTTCCGGTTCGCTCGCCCTCACTAGGTTATCCTGGTTAGTTTCTTTTCCACCGCTTAATGATATGCTTAAGTTCAGCGGGTAACCTTGCCTGAGCTCAGGTCGAGGAAAAAACTTACTGTACTACACAATTATGTGCAGTACATTCCTGATCTCTGCGAATTACAGAACCTCAAAGCCATCTACTAAAGCATTGCAGCAAGCAACGTACATAACGCTGACTTTGCCTACCCAGTAAAGGCCCGATGAAACGGTTCATCCGTTGTTGAGAGTTGTCTTGGTTTCTCAGCTCCAAGTTGATCTCTCGATGTATCAAAGATGTAACTGGGTTTAAGGTAAGTCGGTTGGGAAAAGGGCCAACACTGTACTCTGCCAACAAATTAGCAGAGGACAATTCCTGATGTTGGGTGGACCACTCCACACATATGCCACCTCAAGAATTTGTACGGCATTTCTGCCGTACAAACTGATGTCCTGCGAGGCCAACTAATTTATTCACAGGTGCGGATTTTAATAGATTCAATGATCCCTCCGCAGGTTTACCAACGGAAACCTTGTTACGACTTCTCCTTACTCCAGGTGGGAGGGTTGAATGAAGCCAGCCAGGGCTTTCCTCTCCCCCGGCGCGCTGCTCTGCGCATACAGCATTACATCGCAGCGCGTTTGACAACGCTTTTCAAAGTAAGGGGTGAATCCCCTGCCGAACGCGCGTCCAAACTACATTGCCTGCCCACGTCTAGTATGCGCCATCATGCTGAATGAACGTCGACAGCCTCCCGCCTGTTCTTCCATCGGCGCAGCCTCTCGCGTCCATGTCTCCACCTCCTCCCCCCTCCCCCCTCCCGGTCCTTAGCACCACCCTCCTCACTCAGCCTCACAGACTGCATGCCCGCACACCTTCACGTCTTGCACCACTTCATCTTCTACCCCTTCCCTTGCCTTTACTGCCAGCATTGTTCCGACGTTTCGAGAGTTACCAAAACCACTTGGGGCCCGCCTTGAAGGCGGCCTCCTCATACAAACCAGATTCCCGCTTACGTGTCCACCTCTCAGCGCCGCGCGCTACCATAAACCCGGAGCCCCAGCAGCACAGGCCAGCAGCCCGGCGTGCATTCAGGACGTCCGCGCTCCGCAAACAGCTACCGCACGCTGTAGAGCTACGGGAAGGCCACATTTCGCGCCAACACCTCGATCGACATTTCGCGCCCCACGCTCCAACAGAGATGAAGTCCTTCTCCCCAGTCCGAGACCTGCCTCCCCACCCATTCCCGCCGGCCAAGACGCCGACCCGCGATCCTCCCACCAGCTGCCCCTACGCCTTCTAGGATCCCACCTCCAATCCCTTTACCACGCGGGCGTAGGTACGGACAGGTTCCGGTGTCCCATGGACACCCTAACCCCTTCCCTTTGATGACTTGATGACTTCTTTAACGCCTTGAGGGGGGAGTCATATGCAGGCAGCAAGGAGAGGTTGAGGGGTTGAGCGTAGTCGTCTTTTCCCCGCCTACGTCTCACACTGCCCCTACTGCCATGACGCCAACGCTCTCGTCCTCCAGCGCCGCCGCCACCGCCGCCACCTTGGACACCCAGCTGTCCAGTCTGCCCTTGAGCCCCACCAGCTGCTCGGTGACCAGCACACGGGGGGTCACCCAGGACACGTCGACGGCGCCGTCCACCTGTAATCGCAAGGAGACAGCGAGACAGAGAGAGGGAAGGAAGGGGCGGTTGTGCGAGGCAGAGAGAGAGAGGGGGGGGGACTCGGCGAGAGAAAGAGGAGGGGAGAAAACGAACCACAGACGAGTGATGAGAGTGGAGGGTTGCGAGAGAGAGCGCATTCGGGGGAGAGGTTGTGGTCCTTTCCATGTGCGACACGCCGAGTACAGTACAGTAGACAGCACCGCTACAGCCGGGGGCATAACGTGCAGGCGGTAGTCCGGGCTCCCACAAAAGTGCTCCAAATGCCCGATGCTAACCACTCACTCACTCACACACACACTCACACACACACGCAAATGCTCACTTGTGGGAAACCACAAACCGCCGTGCCAGCAGTCGTGCAACCTACCTCATCAATGGTTCCTTCAATGAGGTGGAGCGCCAGGGCCTGTGCGCCACAGCACACAGGTTTGCAGCAGGAAGTTGGAATCGGCAGGCGGAAGTTAACAGGGCTAGGCCGAGAGGGGGGGGAGAGATGCTACCGCACCAAACAGAACCGGGAACAAGGTGCAAACAATCAGGGCAGACTTCCATTTACCACAATGGACCATAGCCCTGCAAGCCCGCAGGTGCCGAAATGCCGAAATTACTGCTAGCGAGCACTGGCTCACACACCTCTTTTTTTAACACCTTGCGTGCGTCCACATAGTACATTTGCGTTCAACCCAGGCGGGATCGCGTCAAGTTCAATTTCTCTTGTCAGGTTGGAAATGGCTACCTTGTCTAAAAACCCCCTTTCCAACGAAAAGGAACGGACAGATAGCAGGGCCCTCCTTGAAAGGAATTCGCCCTAGGAGCTACGACAGGAGCTCGAATGACTCTAGAGAGCCTTATAAAATGACCTTATCGAGCACACCTGCTGCCTTCATTTAACAGCTAAAAGCCCGATTTCGAACCATCGGCACCATCATCATCACGCCGTCCCGATTTCCCCTCCAGGCTCACCCCTCCCAGTTGCACCAGCAACCAGCACCTCCACACACACACACACACACACACATCAACCGGTTCTGCACCGCATCCTCCCCGCCGCAAGCCCCCCTCCCTGCCATCAAGTCCGCGTGCGCAGCATCCCAACCCTAAGTATACCTCTCCTCTCTCCCCCACTCTCCCCCGCCAAGACGAATTCACCGTCAAGCCGTCTACTGGCTTCCCAGCCCTTCAAACACCTATCGCGCGCCCCAACTTCCTTACATCCGGCCACCACGCCAATTCCCCTGCCTCTGTCCGTGTCTCTTAGCTGCTTATATTATCCTCTGTCCCGATATAGCACCTCCCCCGCCGGCCCGTCCGTCCGCTCCCCCCTCCCGCTCATCCGCACCTTCATCAGCAGGAACTCCACCCCGTCTCGGTTCAGTTTGGTCCTCTGACCGATTACGTCCAAGGGAATGCGACGGTGCTCCGCCGGGGTGGAGGAAATGAGGTCCAGCAGACACATCAGGGTAATCTTCTCACGCAGGCGCCGCTCATGGGCCACCAAGGCCGGCTGGGAGTTAAGCTATGGCGGGCGAGTTTGAGGGGGGGGGAGCATTACATGCCAAGTCAGAAAGGGAAAAACAAGTGCAGGAGTCCATACTGAAGGGGTGGAGGGGTGGGAGGGGTGGAAAGACGAACCACGTGAACGAGTGAAGCTGCTGCCAAGGAAAGGGTGGTGAGGGGGGTGCGGATGGAAAGGAGTCTACCGGAGCCAGAGGGCTACCTGGCAAGGGCGTATTAGGTAGAGCAAGTGCCCGAGATGAGCAACGGTTCTCACGGTTACGGTGGCGCAATATGCAAGTCCAGGGCGCATTATGCCGGCATAGAGCTCACACGCGTGCGGGGCTGCGAGCCGGGCCTCAGCGAGGACTCCTTTAAGTGGTTCCTGTTCCACATAGAACCCGTGAGCCCACACGTGGCCAGAGTCCCACACGCAGCAGCAAAGGCGAACAGATCCCCAAAACACACACATATACACACAAACGCACACGTTCGTCATTGCTGGCCGGTGCAGCCGGGCCCCCCCTGGAACTCAATAGTGAGTCCCCTTCTCCACAAGCGGGTTCGATTCCTGGGGAGACCCCCGAATTAGTCGGGAGCGCGAGATTATGGCTAGCTGCTGAGATGTGGAGTTGAGGTCACATTTGATGGACCAGATTCGCACGCTGGATTGGTGGCGATTGCCGAACCCTCCGTCTCTTCGGGTGTTCGGGTGAATGGATGAGGAGGGGTCCCTGGATGCTGGATCCGCCGCCTTGGACTTACAGTTCGTATGGCGAAGTACAGTGTGGTAGTGGTGGAAGGTGCTATAAGGTGATAAATGATCTAGAACTGACAATGTGATAAAGCGGCCCAGAAGCCTCCCACTCTGTAACATTACATTACATTACACAAGCTGTTTCGCTGCACCTCCAACAGTACCAGATAATAACGTGGGTAAAGCACGCGCTAAAAAAAAGCCTGAGCCCATCGCATCGTGCAGTTGCAGTCGTTTCCACTCCCATTTCACAGTGCTGGCGTATACTGCGGATGCTGCAGCATGATGAATGTTTTCCTTCTGCTGTAGCGGAGCGGAGCTACAGCACCCCCGCTGCCCCTGACCCATATCGCTGAAACCTCATTTCTTTCCATAGCCGCCTGGCCCCGGCAGGTCCCGTAGCTGCCCAGCTGTCCCGGCAAGGACGGAGGAGGTCTTAGGGTTGCATTCTAGGACTTGCTCAGGGGACGGCTGCTGACGCAGGCCTGCTAAGTGTGATGGAGCGGAAAGCTACATATGTAAGTGGTGGGGATGTATCACATGTATCGAGACCAAAAACCATTCCCCTACCTGTGCTGCAAACCGCTCGCACAGTTGGTCGTACAGGTGCATGTCACCGTTGTTGAAGCAGACCAACAGCTCATGCAGCCACTGCGATGGCGTGCAATCCAGAGAATTGATGATAGGGTGTTGCAGCAGCTGGCCGAAGCTGTAAATGTGCTCGCCCAGAAGAGCTGCTAGGGAGACATCCACAGCAAGGCGCAGCTTGAAGTCGGGCTGAAGGCTGTCGGACGATACGTACGACAGGTACATGAGGATGGAGCGGTAGAAATCCGCGTAGTTGGCCTGGGATTTGTGGTAGAGGGAGGTAACGTAGTAGACTGCGGAGGAGACGGAGGGGTCGACGTCGGTCAACTTAGCAAGCCGTTCCGTTACGTCCTCCGCGATCGCCTTGCACTCCTGCACATGCCCGGTCTCCAGCTTATGCTGGGCAACGTGCATGCGCAGGAAGAGGATCGCCTCCGCCGTACGGGGCTGCTTGAGCTCCTCCAGCCGCGTCATGACGGATTGAAGCATGTCGACCGCCGCGGCAGGGTTCGGCTGGAACTTGCACGCATGCACGGCAAACTGCGAGAGTTTCAGAAAGTTGATCTTGTGCCCGAAATCCATGATAAACTGTTGGAAGAGACGGACTGGGATATCACCCCGGTTGAAGGCTGAGCTGTGAAAGCACGCCTCTATCTTGAGCGTAAGCTGGTGCCATAGTTTCCGTTGATGCAAATTTGCAAGTTCCTGAATATCTTCTGACAGGTCTGGGAAATCGGTTTGGAGCTGCTCCAACGCATCAAAAGGTGAGAGCGCCATCTTGGACAGCGGGAAACGTAATGCCTAATGTTTTCCGTCCCTTGCTGTAAGGCGGTCTTGGATGAAGGTTCTCCCTGTCTTATAAATTAAATGCGCCTAAGCGGTATACCGATCTGCGTGGGATCTCCCGCCGAGTGAAGTGCGTCTTTGGCGTAAGCTATTACCGTTCGGCAGAATGAGTGTAAGGCCAATACTTTGGAGGAAATGGCTAGAGGGCAGCAAAAAAAGAAATCGACGGCCTTACGTTGTGGCAAAGTAATGCGTCTGCAAAGGGTATGCGAAATCTGTTACCCTAAGCGGACATAGTTATGCAAATTTATAACCAGTATTACATGAAAACAGGCTGGCGCGTTGCCCCTTCTCCGTCACGGTCACCGGAAGCCGTGCAATGCTCGATACGCGCCACGAGGCTCAACACTATCCAGTTAAAAATGTAGTCTTTTTCAGTATATGTGCAGTTGCCTAAGTAATATGATGTACGTGCATGCATGCTGCGTCGAATACCGGCCCGCGGGTCGCAGCCTGCAAGTGTGGTGCACCGGGTTTTTTTTCGCCTTGGGTGATGTCGTATGCCAGCAATATCAACCAGGCATCGCAATGTTCGGCTTTGCATGGCATGCGTCCAACAATATAGACTTGAGCTTCTGGCTACCTTGGGCTGTAAGATGATGGACCGCGGCCGCGTCACATGGGCGGCAATTGAAAAGCCAACCACCACTTGATAAGTACGCTCCCATTACATTTCAGCCTCTCCACTCTGCGGCTGAATCCGTATAAACTCTCTTTGCACACCTGAGCCGCCGCTTGGATGCTTTAGCCCCTCCCTCTTAGCTTTGGACTCAACGGAACTTGCTTTCATTCGCATTTTAGGTCCGGGAGCCTATGTCCCGTCGTACTATGCTGACGGATTTGTCGTCGGAGCGCGTGCTAAGGGTATTTTTCCCCACGTAGTTGCTGATAGATGACCGGCTGGGTAGGCCTTACGGCCCCCATATCGTGGGCCCAGCAGGCAACGGACCGCCACACGGACCGCCAACCCTTGCCCATGGACTCAAATTTCATGCGAACAACGATGGATAGGGGCGACGTGTGTGCTTTATTCCACAGCGAGGTATCCATTACACAGTGCACCCCCTGATGAGGCAAAGCAAGTGAGCAATTCGCCCCTAGGCCCTACCGGGAGGGCCGGAGGTCACTCCATTTGAGCATCAGAAGACACAGGAAAAGCGATGCCCGCAATCCATACATTCCTACGCCGGCTAAGTACGCCACTTCTCACTCAGTACTGTATCACACGAAGTTGCCACCAGCTCCGTCCACACAATCCACATTGCCGTTCCGAGGCAGGAACCTCGAAACCACAGGTAGAGGAACATGTAAAGAAAATCAACGGATATCTGCACCTTTGTGCCCGTCGTCAAGATGTGCCCAACAACCACCTTGGGCCTACCAGCGAGGCAGCACGTTCTTCCGCCTCCCTGCCTTTCGCCTTACCTTAGCCCCAGTGTACGCATCGCACAAGGAGCAACATCAGCCGCCCCTTTCCCCCGAAGACGGCGGAACGCTGCGAGGCGCTCCGAACCCACCGCCGTGTGTGGCAATGTAAGGAAAAAGTGCCCTTACGAGTCCTTATAAGAAATTGGCCGATCGCAACGTAAATTGCAATGACACCATGACGGGAGAATCCCTGTCCTCAACCCTGGCTGCGTGCGTCTGCATGTATCGCCCGCAATATCACAAACATTTTCGCATGCGCCGACGTACATGCACGACGCAAGCCACCACGAGCACTCGTAAAAATAGGTCGAGACTGCGTGCACGAAACCGAAGCCGTGACCATAGGAAAAGAAACAAACAAGGATAGAAACGCAACAGAGACGGTTCCTACACGACCCCTTGTCACCTAACCCTCTTCATGCGGGGCGGAGAGCAAGGGACAACCATATAGAGGCAATTATCCCTGGTGATGTCCGCCGCACACGCACTTACACGAACGCCTAGAATGTGGCAAAATAAGAGGACAGATGCACCCAGCCAGCAACATACATGTAGCAACTAACAAGGCACATCCCCACGCAACGAGCACGCTCGCATAATACATGCGTGCTAGGACGGAAATGCGAGCAAACACGCAAATGTGTGGACCAACACAGGTACACACACATATAGACAGGGGCCATGGATCTGAGCATGGGCACCCCGATGGGTAATTTTACCTCATCCAACCCGCTCCGCCTCCCACTTCTCCCGCATTGCTGCTGTTGCCGCAGCCAACGGAACAATGGTCTCCCGGCACTGCACGTATGAAAGTCACTACCACTGTTATTACGCACACCCACGCACCGCTACTGCAACTAATACTGCGAAACTGGCGCTACCAGTTTTGTCGACTGCCGCGCCAAATGCCACCTGCCGCGTCACTGCTTTGCTTACAGAAGAAACAAAAACAAGTGCAACTTTCCTGCCTGCCCACATAGATAAAGAGAAAGGGACAGAAAGAGAGAGAAGAACATAGGAGATAGCGAAAAGTACGCTTACTGCGCTTTACCGCGATTTTCACGCCTGGCATACCATCCTCTTCCAGCCCACAAAAATGCTCCACCATCCGAGGCAGCTAAGCTTCTTACTTCCCTTGCTTTTGCGCGTTCGGCCTTTGTCGCCATTTCGATCACAGAAAAAAAAGAAGCATACGGAGAGCAATGCACATACGCAGCTCACGCAAATGCCGGCACTGGCCAAATGCGAACACGCAAAAAAACAGGTATCAGAAGAAACTAATTCGGCATGCATTCCGGCGTAAGATTGATGTTTCCTACCACAACATGTGCAATACAAGGACAATGCAAGTGCGCGCGCAGGGACGCGCGCACGCAAGCACCACGACCACACCAAGCCATGCTATCCTTCCCAACCCCTTCGCCTTTGATCAGTTCGCCGCCAGCCATCGTCTTACAACTGCATAGCCCTGATACAAAACTGCCGCCTCCCGCTAGCTCTTCCCCATTCCCACCTCCCTAAATCTGTGGCGGTTAATCAGTCTTCCTCCTCTTCCGCATTCTTCTTGTTTCTCCATTCTTCTAACCTTTTGATAGAGATTCCTTGCCACCTGTGTTTTAAGCACCTACTACACAATTCTGTCGCCGCAGCTGTCGTCCTTATCACTATCGCAATCACCGCTGCGGCAGCCACAGCAGCTAGAATTATGATACCGTCGGCTTCACCATCTCCTGCCTTCCCAGCCTCAATGGAAGCTCCTCCTTCGCCGCCGACGACGCTGCGGCTGCAGCTGCTGCGGCGACGAAGTTGACGTGCAAAGCTGCTGGCACCGCTGTGGCAACCTCGCCGCAACAGCTGCTACTGCTGCTGCAGGGCCCACCGCCGTTAATCGCAGAGATGACGCTCTCGCTGTCGTGTACGTCAGGCACAACTATAGCGGTGTTGCCGGCACGGCCGTCCATGCCGCCGCCACCCACACTACTAGGGGTGGCGGCACTATAAATGCGTCGTGATTTGGTGCCGCTGTTGCTACTCCAGTCACCAACCACACAAGTACCACCACCGGCGGCAGATACGGTGGCCGCAGCACCGGCGGCCCAAGCAACACTTCGCTCTGGGACGGCTGCGGCGGCGGCGGCACCGCTGCTGTGAATGAACATGCCGCCACCAATGCTGCCATCGGCGGCCTTTCTAGGAGTTGCCGAGCTAGCAGAGGTTACCGTATCGTCCGGCAGTTGCAACGGCGGCGGCGGGAAGCCCTGCCGCGGCCGCTGCGTACCGGAGTTACCCGCGCAGTCGATGCTGCCGGCGGCTCGGCTCGTTGACGCCGTCGCCGACACCGTCGTCAACGGCGGCGTCAATGGCGGCAGCGTGACCGCCGACAGCATCATCGTCAGCCCCAGCGACGACGACATCGGGCGGCGGCCGCTGGGGGTGATCGGCAACGATGGTGCCGTCGGCGGCAAGCCACCGCCGACGCTACGGCTGGCGGCAGTGGCGGCGCCGCTGGCGGCAGCGGCTGCAACGCCGCTGGAGGCTCCCGCGGTGGATTGGGGCCGCCGCATGGACAACGGCAATGCCACCGTCGGCAGCTTGGCGAGGGTCGGGATGCCCAGCTTAGCCGTTGCACTGCTCGGGATGGGGTTCGCGAATGAACTTCCTCCCTGTGACATCATCCGTTCCAATCTGTCCTGCAGCGACCTCCGTGCATCCAACTGGTAACGACGGCCAACGAAGGCGGCCAAGATAGATCCCACAGCGTCCTGGATAATAAACATGCACAGGAAGGGGGAAAGACGAACCACAGGAAGGGGGAGAAGAAGGGCGGAGGAAAAAACGGGCGTCAAGGCTTTGAAATGTTTCACAATCACGAGACGCCTCAGCACTTTAGTAGCTTGAAATCAAAGGCAACTAGCCAACTATGTTTGCAATATGTGTGAGGAAGTCAAAACCCTGTTCTGAAGGTGCGTGGCACCCGGTGGATCACGGGGAGTGACGATGAAAGAGAGGCAGCAGCGGAAAGCCGGAAGCAAAGCGGGCAAGGAGACTGCAATGTCTTCCATGGGAAAAAGGGGGGAAGACGCAGGGGGTGTAAGGACGAAAGGTAGGAGCTGAGGGCACAAGGTATGGATCATTGCCTAGATGTCGAACAATAGGGCGAGAAAAGGAGACGAGCGAGAGATGGCGCGAGACATCGCCCGTGAGGGACGATGAGAGTCGCACAAACGAGGACAGGGGTTGCAGCAGCTCCCAGATGTTGCACCGGTTATTGGAAACCCCGCTAAAAAAACATCCCCCCACAGGGTCCACGCTGCACGACCCCCCGTTGCTTACTCCCCCCACACTCCATCCTCTACCCCCCCCCGCAAGTTGGTGTGTTTGGACGTCATCGTCCGCTTTAAAAACTTAAAACAAGGAGCTATTAGGGTACACGATTTCCTTTTTGTCCCTTTGCTTCTTGCATCACATAATTACCCCACAGCCCCTCCGCTCCACCCCCACCTGTATGGCCCCCACGGACTCCTGCACGAGCGCCTGGCCGGCCCGTGCCGCCTGGTGTGCCTCACGCTCCCGACGATACACCTCAGCGTCTCTGAGGGCCTGAGGAATGGCGAATGGGTTGCGGGAAGGGCGGCCGTGGATAGAAAGCGAGAGAGGTATAGGGCGCAAGGGAAAGTCAACCCACGGCAGGCAAGGACGACTAGAACATGACAAAGTCACCTCTTGGCGTTGGCGGCGTGAAAACTAAACTCATCCCAACCTGCGCGCTTGCTGAAGGACTCTTCGTCGAACATCCCCCTATTTCTCCCCCACCCCGAACCCCCATTTTCCCGCAGCCCACCTGGTGCTTCGCCGCCACCTGGCTTCTCAGTTGAGCAAGTTTGTAACGCTTAAAGCCCGCCTTGATGATGTTGGCGGCACGGACCTGTAGGGGGAGGCCGGGTAGGAGTGCTTTATAAGTGTGCGTGGGGGGGGGGCAAATGCATCCATGCAGGGGAATGCCAGGACATGGGCCTGTGAAGATGTGCATGTGGGTCACTGATACAGGGTGGATGGATGGATGAACGCATGGATAACGTTGCGAGGCTAGTAGTGGTGGGTAGGATTTTATATAAAATGCACAAATACTGCCCGACGTCCAAAGCCGAAAAACTGCTGATGTCCAAAACGGTGAGGTGACCGGCTGTTACAACCGGAAGCTCAGCTCAGCGGGGACGAGGACAGGGTGTTGGATGGGTGGTGGCGGTACAGCGCTGCGCAGTCCGGGTGCTAACGCCGTTGGTAGCAGCGCCGGCAGGCCACGCACCCTGAGCCGCATATCTCCTCTAGTCAACCCATGCATATATCGGAACATGAGGATCCAGAATTATTATACTCCGAAGCGGCCGTATGAACCAGCCTGCGCTAAAACCCGCCCTCTCCACGCCCTCGCCGTGCTCTTCCCACACACGGAGCCCGCCTCCCACCTGCCGCTGTAGCTCGTGTCGTTCCGCAAGCGCCTGGGTGGTCACAGCTACGCTGCGGGCAGCGGCGGCCCGAACGCGATCTAGCGTGGCCCGCTCTGAAACCAGCTCAGCCTGTGTGCCGGATCGGTGGGTCAGCGGTGATTAGTAAAATGGTCGGGCAGGAGACAAGAGCAGGAGACGCCGAAGGTGAACGCCTTACGCCCAGAGGGACAAAGCGGGTCAACGATGCTCGTTTACTGTATGGAACAAGGAAAATGGGTGCAATGTCCCCTTCCGTGGTCGACATAGGCGTGTTTCGTCCATGCATATGGCCGATAGGTGCACTGTAGTAGATAACAAAGCGTCGCGTGCATTCACACGGCCCAATAACGAATAAACGATGGAAGTGGGTTCCCTCACCACCGCGTCGGTGCATGCCTGAACATCCAGGCAGGCAAGGCAATAATGCATGCAAGCAGGCAAGCAACACGCAATTGTGTCGTTGTGCATTCAACCAAAAACGTCAGGTCAGGTCATGTGGCGTTCCCACGCAGAACGCCGCCCCAAAACTCGGCAAGGCACACACCTTGGCGTGTTCCAGCTCCGATTCCAGCCTCTGAACCACCCCACGCTGCTCGTCCAAGTCCCCAAGCGCCTCATCAAGGCGGCCGCGCGTCTCCCCAAGCCGCATCAGGGCACTATCGTACAGACCCGCCATGTCGTCCAGCTTGCGGCACATCTCCTCAAGGCCGGAGCCGCGCTCGGCCAACTCGTCCCGCGTACGGCCCAACTCATCCACCGTCTCCGCAAGCACCAGGCGTACAGCATCCAGCTCTTGTGTCGTGCTCGCAAGCTGCGCCTCGGCGGTCGCGAGTGCGGCACGAGCGGCCTGCGAGTTATTAACCGAACAAAGGATCCATTACGCTCGATCCTCACGCGCATGCACGCATGTACGCACGTTATGTGATGCATGCATGCATACGCTACTACAGGGTTTGGCACTACTGGTAAGGCGCGACCATTGCCCCCGGGAGATCCCGGGATCGATACCCATTAGGGTCAAAAGTCCTTCCGATGGTGGAAGGCATTGCGCCCCTAGTTGATGGACGGTGGTGACCTGGGATAAAGTTAACCTGCGAGCCGACCAGGAATGGAGTTGGGCCGCTGTCGACCCGACAGATTCCGTTGGATGCTGGTGGTGGGTGCGGAACCTGAGCGATCCACTGAGAAGTTGGCTAGGGTGACTGTATGAGGGTGCCCCGAAATACCGGGGAAGGCAGGGTTTCGCAGGGTAGCTGCCACGGGCGAAGATACACCCCCCTGTTTCACACATCATACGCTATGGTTTCATGTGTGGAGCGATGCTCTGCACAGTTGCGTGCTTGGAACAATCATCACAAACCGTATAAACAAGCAGCACCGCTGCAATACACCCATCCCACCCTGGATATCCACGGATCCCCCCGGACGCGCCGGGCGTCGATCCGGTCCATTTTCAGTCCGCAATCGAGTCATGTCATGAGTCCCTGCGGTCCTGTACTCTCTTCGGTTCCCTCAGGACCTCCTGCCTCCCTCCCGGATGCCCAACGCTAAACTCCTGCAAGCTCTCAGGCTTGCGGAAAAGCTAGTAATCGCTAGCCTCGCTGCTTATCACACTCATGATCTGATCTGTTCTGACGGTACCTGCAAATCCCCACACGACTGGTGCTGCTCCTCCCTCCTCCGGGCGACCTCACAGGCCTGCAAGCCATCAAAAACATCATCAGCTAATGATAACAGCAGCAACAGCAGCTTGATATCACAACATTCGCAATAGCGGGAAAAGCATTAACAGCAGCAGTAAACAGAAACCGTAGAAGTGGCAGTAGCAGTAGGCTTAGCAGCCACGACAGGAACCCTGGGACAACGCTTGGGAAGAAGGCCGGTCCACCGCCGAGCAACAACGTGCCAAAACGATTCACCGCATCAACGCCAAAAATGGGTATAGAGTACAAGCTTGCAAGGATAACAGAGTGGATACCAGCTGTACCCTTTCGCACTCCCAGCGTTTCAGCTGGTCCTTCTTTCTGATCCTGAATGTCGACGAACCCCAGACACATCAGCTACAGCTATATAACGAGGAAAATAGACAGACGCACCTGCGCCACGATGCGAGCCTCCAGCCCGGCCTTGACCCGCTTCAGTGCTGCCGCCATGTCCATGAGCGCATCCAGCTGCACCTGAATGCCTGTGAATAGCGGCTGTGAGGGCGGCGACTGTGGCTGTGCAAGGGTCGTCGACTGCGCCAACAGGCCGATGCTTGACGCCGCCTCTGCTGACATCAGACGCTCACGTAACAGCGCCGTTGAGGCCGAAGACGACGCTGGCTCTGCGGTAATCGCCGACGCCAAACCCGCGCCACTGGCGGCACCGCCACCGCTGGATCTCGTGCCCGACGCCGTTCCCCCAGCAGCCGATGCAAGGGCCGTGAAGGACAGCCCTGCAACGCTCATTGCGGCCAACATATCGTCAGATTTGAGGCTCTCCGAGTCGCCGGCGTCAAAGGCGGGGTTGAGGTTTAGGATGCCAGAGCAGCGCCGAACGGCAGTCATTTCCCCATCATGGCCGACAGAAGCCCCGCCAGCTGAGGTGTTGCGACTGGGAGGGCCTGGGCTCGCGACGGAGGCGGCATGACGGCCGCCCTCGGCCATGAAGGGCGTTGACAACGGATAATCACTACCGGTAGCAGCGAGGTGGCCACTGCCGCGAGTACTGCCACCGCTTGCCCCTGACGCCTCGTGTCTCAGGCCGCTTCCACAGCCTTGACCGCCGTCAGAGGCACTGGCCCCGTGGCCGTGCCGTCGAGGCGGCTTTGCTGCGCTGCAAATGGCCGCGGTGCCGCCTGCATGAAGCTGGCTGTAGCTCCGTTGCTGGTGCCCTGGTGACAACATACCGTTCGCTACTGCCGTTGCGTAATCGGCAGCATAGCTGCCCATTACTCCACTACCAGAGCTCCGGTTGCCTTGGGGTGAGGGCTGCCGCGCCGCCGCCACTGCCACAGCGGCCGCGTCATGACCCGCCGCCGCGGCCCCCGAGCGCGCACCAGCACCGGTCGCCGCCGTGTGCGGCTGCTGCCGTGTTGGGCCGTAGGCGTGACCACTAGTTCCCAAACGGCCCGACGGTGCAGACACGCCCCCAGATCCGGATCCAGATCCGGAACGCGATCCAGATCCAGATCGCGATCCCGACGCCGCGGCAACGGCGCGGAGGTCTGCCATCAGATCCTGTTGCGCCGCCGCCAACGCCGCATCAAGGTCTGCAATATCGCTGGTATGTCGTCCAACGATGGGTGCGGAAAACCGTCCACCCGAGGATCGCTGCTGCTCCTGCTGCTGTTGAAGCAGGAACTGCTGCAGCTGCTGCTTCAGGTTATTGGGTTGGGTGTTCGGCACCGGCCCGGGAAGGGAAAGAGCAGAGGAGCCCAGGTTGGTGCGCCGGTTGTTGGAAGCTGAGTGGTGAGTACTGCTTAATGTTGTTGAACCGCCAGGTCCTTGTGCCAGCGGTCCTGCGCGCTGCTCTCGGGGCGAGCTGGGCGCTGCAGCAGCGGCCCCGTTAGACGACGAGTGAGGACGGCGACTGGGTTCCTTCATTGCGCCAGCGCAGGCGCCGTGGCCAACAAGCGCAGCGATAGCGGCGGTCGTGGGCCCGGCACTGCCAACGTCTACTACGACCTCCTCACCGTGCAATCCTCCGATGCGGCCCCCGTCGTCGTCAACCTCGACCTCTGACGGTGATCCAGTCAGGCCAAGCGCAGCCTGTATCATCTGTACAGCACTGCTGCCGCCGCTACTGAGGCTGCCGTCGCCGTTGCCACTCCCGGATGACATGCCGCGGCGGCTTGCGACGGCGGCAGCCGCCGCAGCAGCCAAGCCCTCCCTCGTCCACGTGGACTTCTGCACCAACCCGCCAGTGGCCCCCCCGCTGCTATCGGCAACCTCCGTCGCACCCTCCCCACCATGGTGGCTACCGCCGCCAGCGCTGCCGCTGCCACCGCCGCTGCCACCTCCGTCTTCGGCAGGTGCGGAACCCGATACGAGCTCACCTAGCGCTCGTTGTAGACGGGTGAGCGCCAGGTGTATGGATACGGCCTGCTCCCGTGCCGCAGCACGTTCCTGCGCCAGCTGCGACGACAGCACCGCTGCCTGCTGCTGCGCTGCCGCCACCAGCCGCACCTGCTGACTGCGGAAGAGGACAAGTCACAAGGGAACGGGTATCAATATTTCACTTTTGCCTGACGACTGACTGAGATTCGACGCAATGGCAACGCACGCATGGGCCTGACCATGATGGATTCGAAGGCACAGCACTTCACCACACACACCTGCGCGCCTCTGCTTCCATAGCTTGGCGCTGCGCAGCCGCCGCCTGTGCCTCAGCAAGCCGCTGCTGCAGCTCCGTCACCTCCGCCCTGTGCGCCTCCTCACGAATGACCTTCTCCGCCTGGGTGCGTGGACGGACCGAGAGCGACCGGCAGTGGAAGAGAGTGTTCAGCAAAGCAATGAAAGAACAGCGACGGGGAAAAGTTGTGGTTTAGCACAAGCATGACCGAAAGGCCAAGTGGTACGGTACATACCGATGGTGAGCAGCCCGGCGATCTGAAGAACCGCATGGGGAAAGGGATGAATGGGAAATCAGATGCATGGAGCAACTATAAAAGGGGTTAAGCGTTTAAGCAAACCGTAGGTTGGGGGCGGATGGTAGGGAGCGTGCGGATGCACCTGGCTGGAGCATCGTTCACGAAGACCCTAGGAATTTATGCCGACCCTAAGTCCACCTACCTTGAGCTTGGCCACTTCCATCTCCAGCTGGCCGTGCTGATGCTGCACCTGACCCAACTGCTGAACGTGCTCTGAAAGCAACTCGGCCTGTTGACAACAGTAACAGCAATAGCAGTAGCCATGGGTTGATTTTAACAGCGCACCGGTGCAAAACGAGGGAACGGAAACTGGGACCAGAAGCGTTAACGGTAAGAAATTTCATGCATACGCACGTTGTTGCTTCTGGCATACAAACAAGGTGGAAACAAGAAAAGCAGCGCAGGGTGCAAAAAAAGCGCCGGAAATGCTGCGATCAATCGAAATGAATATTTACCTGCGTATGGCCTGCTGACGTAAAGATGGACGCGGTGTACTCCAGCAACCGGTAACAAATCAATGCGCCCTACAAAGCGGCGGTAATGCCCCTACGCCCTTGTCCCCTAAGCCCCCACCTTCCCACAATTCCCTTCCGTCCGCTGGCTGCTCTCTTCAACCGTCCCCGAGGCTTTCTTCTGGAGGAAATACCTGCTACCAGCTTGTGGCTGCCTGTCCCCGCCCTATCCCCACCTGTTCCGCCAACTTGGCAGCCGCCTGCTCGTCCTTGGTCCGAGCCTCCACCTGGAGAGCTTCCACAATGGCAGCGGTGCGAGCGCGCTCGCGAGCCAAGGCAGCCTTGGGGCGGGGAGGGAAGATGAACAACGGGGCAGGGAGGGCAGGCAAATCATGCACAGAAATCATCCGTAGACAGCAAAGAAAAGCAACTCCTAATGTCCAAACCAAGCGTGAACGATAAAATGCGAATGTCAGCAACAACAAATGCCCGACTCACGTATGTGCGTCCGTAAGTACAGCTCGGGGGCCAGCTAGTCATTGCACTCAGGGACCCACTCGCCCACGGCTGCTGGGTTCAGGTCACAATCACCAACACCCATCCAGCCCAGCGACACTGCAGATTACGGTGTCATAAAGTTTTGTCGCGCCAGAATATGCTGCGACGCAACAGTAGGTACGTACCAGTAGGTCCACTAAGAAAAGAAACCGTCGCATCACCCACCTGCAGTGCATCGCGCTCCTCCTTGGTCTGTGAGAGCGCCTGTTCCAGGCCGTTGGTCCGTTCGTTACCCTCCTGGTGATTCGGGGGCATAGGAGACATAAGGGGTAGAAGGAAAAATCGCATGGTTGAGGACTTTTGGGAGAGGACACATGATTAATGTCAATGACCAAGCCGATGTCCAAGGAATGAAAAAAGCCAGCTGCCTGTAACATTTTGGCCCTGATGGTATTCTGTTATGTGGGAGGCCTTATGCAAGATATATATACAAAGAACCAACCGTCTACATCCAAATACATACTGCAGAAGTCAGGGAGAGGAGCCCGGAGGCGGGAAAGGCAGGACGGGAAGGCTAGCGTAGGTCTATACCGCTCGCCGCGCGGCAGCGCCGCCGTCCCCAATCTTGTGTCCGCGCGGCAGCGCCGCCGTCCCCAATCTTGTGTAAGTATTCGCTTCCGACGTAATCGTTCGGGCAAAGCCGTTCGTTCTTCGAGTCGCGGGCGGGCCGTTGGCTGTTTTTACTAGGTCTTTGAGTGTTTATGACTATCCTAACCCCGGCACCTCCTCTTCCTGGTCATAACATTCTTAAATCCCCGGGGTCTGAGCGCGCGCCTTCCCTTCTAAACCCTTTCCTCCCATGTGAACCTTCTGATTGTTTCTTTTCCTAACCCTCCTGCAGTTTCCTGTCGCAATATTATTTCCCTCGCTCTCACCCATGCCCTACCTCCAGCGCCGCCAGCAGCTCCGCCGTGAGCTGCCGCATCTGCAACCGCTCATTTACGACGGGCTTGTTGCACACCCGCGCGGCCCGCGAGCCGAACTGCAGCGACTGCAGCGATTCGTCCACATGCTGCCGCACGTCGGACAGACACAGAATGAGGGACGTCTTGGCGTTGCCGCCCAACGACTCCTGCGGTACGGCATGTAGTGTATACACATGAGTATAGTGTAGTGTAACGAAAATGATAAGCTTAACCCACAGGGGTCTTGACGCATGGTGGTCCCGTGGAGGCCCCCGGGAAGGGGCGCTAAGCCGCACTGGACGAATGTTTTCCTTACAGGAAGACCCAGATATGATATCCGGCGACGGCGTGGGGGAGCTACCCACCTGCAGCAGCCTCGTGAGCTTCGAGTCTCGAAACGGAACATGCTGCGAGCCCTGCAGGACAGGGGGCACGTGCATTAGGAAGCAGGACACAGGGGGTTTCAGGCACCTCCCGGAGGCCAATTAGCTGGCTCCATCCATTGGTAGGTAATGGCTCCAAAAGCCAGTGCTCGGAAAATGGGGCACAGCCCGATCCTTGGGTATCACTGCCCTTGGGTTTTGACGCCTCTCCCGTCTCACTTCACCGGCTCCTCATTCCGACCCTCCACAGCCAACACAACCCCGGCCCGATAGCCGCCTACCATAGCAAAACGCTTACTGATCTCGCCAATGTCTACGGCTTTTCCCCTTTACCCCCTCAAAGAAATACCACTCCCCCGTTCTCGCACTGCAACTCCTACGGTAAAGATTAAAGTGCAACATTAATGCACGGCATTTGCGAATTCAGCAACTCGACATGACAGAAGCATAACATGTTTGTACCCATCCAACACCCTGAAAGAAGTGTTTCCATCTATCCAAGATCCTGGGAGCCTATCACACTCCCAAACCCCTCCACCCAACCCCACCTGCGCCCTTGCCGAGATGCACATGCCCAGCATGGTAAGTGACAGGTTGATGGACCGCGCCTCCGTGGCCCGCAGTCCCACACTCTTGGACTTCTTCAGCCGCTCACTGCCGGCAAGGTCAACCATGTACAGCTTGCCCACAGTCACCTAGAGTGACAGGTAACACGACATATCACAAGTGAAGGATGGGGGGACGGGACTGGCGATGGGAGAAGGTGTAGAGGGAGGGATAATCGCATGATGGTGATGATGCAAAGCGCAAAGGATTAAGTGCCTGTGTCCAAAGCTCCAACTGCCGGTGGGGAAGGGTGCTTGGGGCTTGGAAGTGGAAGGATGAGGTATAATGAAAGTGGATAGAAAAGGGTATTGCGCTTGGTCATGCCAAGCCAACGCAACGAGGTCCACAAAGAGATTAGGCGAGGCGGCTTGCCATCCACTTGCCCTTGCATCCCCAGCCGTCCACTCCTCCTCTGTCAAACTCACCGCAATCCGTGCGATTAAAAAATCGCACGGATCGCGTCCAAGCCCCTGCCAAGTATCGCCTACTTCCTAACTCCTCCATCAACCCCATGTGACCACCTCCACCACACCTTTTGTGTCACGACCCCGTCCTGGTCGGGTGCCTCCGCCTGCACCCGCTCTTCGGTGGTCAGGTACTTGCGGCTCTGTGGATCAGCGAGTCGGCAGATGATGGGAAAGTGATGAAAAGGCAAACATTGATTCCATGGAGACGAGCTGCGTCGTTAACATTTCGTGGAGCCTGTCGACATTGGGGCATGTTGCCCTACACACGACTTGAACGTTCACAACCCTGAATCTCAGTGTACTAAAGTCCGGGGCGAGCTAGTAACTGACGCGCGAGAAAATAGGCGAACTGAAGGCGGAGGAGGAGAACGCAGGCCAAGAAGAATCCTAAACTTTGGTGTCCAGCGATCCTCAATTTGTGTTTTTTCAGCCCAATACCTCCTGGGCCCCTCCTCTGCGTGTGCGCGTGCTATGTGTACATGATCTGATACTCCAGGTTTGGAAAGGCTCCTCGTTCACAGTGGGGTCAACCCCATTCGAGGCAGCACGTCCGCGCTAAGATGGTGCCCTAGTGCCCCCACAAAGGAATCCGAGGATCTTTATTTTAGTCTTTAATGTAAGCCCTAAAAAAGTCCCACCAACCCTGGACCCACCTTGACCACCGTCAGCATCACCACGGCATGGCTGCGGCTGCTGTGCGCGTTCAGGTGCGTGAAGGCAAACACCCTATGGAAGACAGGCGCGGAAGAGGGCCGACAGAGGACAAAACCACAAAACGCTCACATTACAAAGCTGGGCGAGGGGGATGGGCATTGATAGCCGCCATCCATGAACGACCCTTTCCGTAGCGTAGCTGAAACCAGTCCCCTCTTCCTCCCCTCCCCACTGCTTGTCCATCAATTTTAAAGTGGAGAGAAGACCTTAACATGTTTAGGTGCCGAGAGCCCTTAACATCCCTCCTGCCTGGAACACATCCTGTCATTACAGTCCCGAATCCTACGTGCCGCCTTCTCAGGTGTTATACACACACCGGGCCTCTCGGGGCTCCCGCGGCTGCTCGTCAGTCGGCAACGGCTTCCCTGCTCAGCAACCGAACATATCCCTTAGCTTGTTGAAGCGCACGGCTTCCATGTGCCATCCATTCCGGGCGGCCTGGCCTGGCCTGGTCTGAGCTGCGTGCTATCGTCCTTCCCCAACGGCTCACCCCCTCTCCAACACCCCATTCCTATAGCCACACACCCACCAGCCACCTCCCCATTCGGGCTGCTCGTTAGCGACTGGGTCCCTTCCTGTGTCGGCGACTTTCGTTTCGCACAAGCAACAAGCTGCAGAATCTCTGTTCTCAATCTCCGTCACCCGCCCGCTGTTGGACATAAAAAATCCCACGACATATGTTCCCGTTCCATGGTGGCTCCCCCTACCTGTTTTGCTCCCCTAGCTCCAGGTAGTGTAGACACTCCTCCAGGGAAGTCACCAGCACCTCACACGCACCCGCCACAAACACACCACCGGCATCCTCGCGAATGGGCTGAGGATAAAGGGGGAGCATTAAACAGACAGAGATAGTAAACATATGCTATCATGTGCCACCGCACAGCTAAGACGGTGTAAGAAGAAAGACACAGCCGGGCGTGAAGGGAAGGGGAAAAGGTTGCACTGATCTGGGGGACATGACTACAGATGTATTACGATGGAGGCAGGGACGTGTGTTTGGGTCAGGAATATCTCGGGGGTTATTGTGTGGAGTGAGTGTGGAGTGAGACGAAGGGCTGAGTGAGGAGTTTCGCGGCGACGCGAAACGCAATCAGGAGAAGTGGATGCGCACGCGAAAACCCTATAATAAACCCACACACCATTACGCCTACACTCACCAGGTTGTCGGCTGTGGGATTCAGCAGGTCCTGGATCATCTCCATGTAAATCTGCAAGCCCCAGGACGGAGTGGCGTGGAAGTGACGGGCAAAAATTACACGTGCATGACTGCGTGCGAGGGGGGAAACAGGGGGAAGCGTGGGCAGTCCAACAGTCCAGACCCGGACACGGCCACAAGACCCACACCGCGGTCGGAGCGGCAGCCAGCCCTCACAGACGTAACGAAAGGTCTCAGTATATGTGCTTCGCAACCGACCGACACGGCCACCAGGCCCCCCGCTCTCCTCGTCACCTGGATATCTTCACCCCAGTCCACATCGCCTCCTTCCCCTAGGTCCCCAACCAAGGATCGCAATCCTCCCTCGGACAACTTGCAAACCCATGTGCATAGAGCTCCGTGCCATCAACGGTACAATGGCCACAAGGCGACACCGACCCACCTGAATGTACGACATGGTAATACGGTACGTGTGTGCATTATCGCGCGTTCCCGCGCTAAAGAGCTCCGCAGCCGCTCTAGGTATCATTCCAATCGCGTCGGGGGCCGTGTTTCCCAGCGTGTACGTCTTACCAGCACCTGGACGGTTGCGGAGCGGATATGGGCGGGAGATCAACGGAATGAGAAAAAAAGGAAGGCGTGTTTATGGTAGGCCAAGAAATCCCTCCAGGATAAAGAAGACCCCGGCAAGGCAAAGCAAAATGGCGTCCCACCTCCTCAAACGCACACACAAACACACACGGCACTCTTTTTCGAGGGAAGGAAATCGTGTGTGTGTGTGTTTGTGTGTGCGTGTATGAGATGCCTGTGTGTACTATTCGCGTAGCATCTCACAACAATATCGAAACAGTCCCCAAATGGCACCGATTTAAGTTTGAGAAACATGACTGCAGCAGCTGCCGAGGGTCGAACCATACAATTACATGCCAGATGCCAGAGCTGCAGCAAGGTCGGCGGCGTTACCGACCGTGGGATGGGCCCCCGTAAGATACATAATACACGAGGGCCACGGACACCAACCATGACTACGTAGGCTGCAGGCATCGTGGAAACCCATTTCTACAGAGTTTCATACGCGTCGGTGGGAGAGTATACTCCCAGGGTAACTTCAGGACACGTCCCTGGGAGTGCAAATCACCGTGCTAACTAAGACTGCCTTCTTCTTATCCATAGCCCACTCATTTGCCCTATCAGCAGCGCGAGCTGTGCTAGGTACCTCACCCACCTGTCTGTCCGTACGCAAGAATGGTGCCGTTGTAGCCGCGCAGTACATCCGCCACTACGTCCGAGACAGCGGAAACGTACACGTCAGCCTGGCTGGCATTGGGTCCCAGAACCTGCGCAACGCGCGTCCCCAGCCAAGCCACAATGAGTTTTGACGGGGGACCCGATGCAGGGCGCCGACTTGGGGTTTCAGCAAGCCATGCGCCGCAATTCATGATGCATGATGCTGGGGCTGATTCTAAAAACCACGTAATTGGAGTCCTTCTCCTAAAAGGTGCGCAGCTTCGCACGACACGTCATGAACAAGCGGCCTTTCGTAGTTTTCAATTCCCAGCTTTGGATCCAGCGGAAACCCCTGGTACGCGAGGCGAGACGTCATATTTTGGCGTATCTGCGGCTGGAGTTTAATAGCGGGCCCGGCGACCCGCAGCAGGCCTCAGTCGTACCGACACAGTTGCACGACCCACCCTGTCAAACATGAAGTCCGACTGCGGAACCGGCGCCTCCCTGCGACAGCACCAGTGCCGGGCATAAAGCAAGGTAGGAACATTACAATGTAGCTTCCAAAGGCAACGCTAATAGGGGCCAAGCACAGCAATTCACGGCCGGGAAACGGCACTAGGAAGGGGTTATTTCGTCAGCCCGTTCCTGCCGGGAGATGCTTCAAAGCTAGAGAATGTTTCCACCTATGCACTGATAATTGTTCGCTAACCTTGATATGACAGCACACGGACATCTGATTGCCAAGTCCTAGCAAGAGGTGGGCCTGGCTGGGCTGGAACGTCTGCAGCCCCACCCGGAACCTTGCATCCAGCAAGAACCCCGTTAACCCCGCGAGTGCAAGGGGGCCAAAGAGGGAGTTAGAATGACTTGCGAAGACTCACGGCCTGAAGATGGTGAGCTGGCCATCGTCTTCCGACCATAGCAACGCTCCCGGAGTCTCGTCATCCCGCAGTGCTGGCCGTATACGTGCAAAGACCTTCACTTTTTCTGCAAGTATTAGGCATGTGCGGACAAGGCGCCGGCACCTTCGGACGAACGCAGATAGGTCTGCCGCCATACACGCTAAAGCCGGGGTACATTTCCGAAAACAAATAATGCCACAAACATGGCATTATGGACACAGGCTGCGATGCCCCAGGTTATGCCACGAACCTCAACGATTCAAACTCGATATACCTGTTCAAGGCCGCTCTACCCCAGCTTGTCGCTCACCAAGCGCACCTAATTCGCCTTCTATTCTGGACTTCTGTGGCGTTGGCAGAGAGCTCCGTAGCGCACCAGAGCCGGAGTTCCGTTCAAGTAGCCCGCGTCCGCTGAAGGAAGATTCATCCAGCGACGACCCCACGAGTGGACTTGGGGTGTTGAGTTCACGCGCAGGAATACGTGAGTTCATCTTTGAATTGAGACGAGACTAGAATTATTTCTCCCAAACAACTTTCACAGTCCGCTGCCGCTGAATATGCCCCCGGATGGTGGCATTTTGCTTTTGCCTACATAAGCAAAATTGGCATAGGCTTCAGTCTTTCAGCTGTAAGACGGGTCGAGTTACAGCCTCAAGTAAGATGAACTAGCCGACCCGACAGCATCAGCCGCAAAGCGAAAGCAGAAAAGTGCCTTACGATATCTCATCCTGCAAAGCCTGTTTCGTAAGGTTCGCATGTTGATGTTGCCGAGCACCTCCGATTCTGCCGTACAAAAACACTCTCTGAATCCTAACAGCACCCAAAGCCTTCGATTCCCGCAGCTAAACGGTGCATCTATACGCAAGTCTAACGCAACTTAAAAGAAGTGGTTCTTTGGGTGGACTTAACCAAATGCCTGCCGTCTAACTCTAGCCATCCGCCGACATGGTCATGCCAAAGTGTGTTTCACCCTTGCCTTATTGCTATTTCACTCATCCATCTTCCGTATATATTAGATCACGACCACTCCGGACCCCGCGTCAAATGACCCCTGCTGTCCGCCTCCATTCTCTTGACCCGTGGGCCTTGCCCGACGGAGAATTAAAGCGCACGCAAAGGGCCCCAAGCCGCTAACAATGACCCGCAAACCGCCATCTACAGGAAACCCCCTCATCGCCACAACCAGCGAACCCAACCCCGACGTCGTTACAATAAAATCCTCCGCTCGGCCTTCTATTCACGAACATCCCAGCTAAAGCCCCCCGGTATCAATCGCACATCCCAAAACCATCGCCCTTTTCCAGGGCGCCCTCTTTCCTCATCTCCTTCCGATCCTTTGCGCGCCAGAAACGGCGGCGACTCCAATCCTATGGGTTTTCAACTCTAACAATCCCTCCCGAAAAATCATAAACTAAACTCAGGCCCAAGTCGCTCAGAAGCTGTGGCCCAACTCGTTGGCTACAGTACCTATCACAGCTGCCCGCTGGTGGCGTACATTTGTTGTTACAACGAATGGACCTTGCTTGACAGAGGCCTGCATGGGGAGCAGAGCAGAGCAGAGCAGAGCGCCCCCCAGTGGGAGACCCTCCTCTCCAGGAAGGGAATAGGAGGACCCCCTTGCGCAGTAAACCGGGACAGTTATTGGCCCCAATCAGATCCTCCTCTCGCCGCCACCGTACCAGTAGTGCGCTACATGGGGCCCCCCTTGGCGATACCAAGTCCTCGGCGCACCAGAGGGGCATGGCATGATGGACGTTGCCCCACTGCAGGACAATTTGCCAGCTGGCCCCCAATAAACGACCGCCTCTACTGCCAACACCATTACCATCAACCCCAATCCCCAGAATCGTCTTCTGTGGGATCCCATATGCTGCAGGCGCCATCAACGCTCCCAACACCGACCGCCGCAGCAACTGCAACCGCCACTGGCGCAAGCTCAGCCGTTTCGTACGGTGGCGATCCACGGTCAGCCGGGTCGGGCTGCCAGTCAGTTAAAAGATGGACCGCAGGAGGCTCCATGACGAAGCTCCCCATGACCAGGATAGCTAGCCACGAGGAAAGCGGCACGGAAGACGCGAGGATGGAGTGCAGGATGGAGCGCACGGATGGACGTGTACACCTCTGGCCCAGGCAGCAGCCAGCCTGATGATTCGCTCGCGCATCACCGCCGCTGTTTCACGCTGTTCCTCCCCCTCCCACAGCGTCCCCTCTCCCCTCGGCTACAACTATACATCAAAGGAATATCAAAGGAAACCATTCATGGAACGAGGCGGGGCGCGGATCTGCGGGCGGCAGCGGCTTTTTATAGCTTGCCCGGCATCCATCCGCACAGGCGCTATCCTGTGCGCTATCCTGGTACATGCAGACGCGTCGGGGATGTACTCACACAATCCATAACTGCTCGCTATTCGCACTGTCGCTCTTTGCACAAAAACGGCCATGGCCTGCTCCACGGCAGGTGTAAGGGTGGGAGGAGGGTGGGAGATGCGGGCCTGGACGAGCCTGACTGCCTGACTGGCGCGGGCTGAATCATGAGCCGCCGGTTGTCGGTAAGGTCCTTTCTCTACCATTTGTGAGCGGCACACACCCGCGGGGGGCCATTTCACTGCTACCGCCACGCCTGTTGTTTTCGCTGTTGCTGCTGTTGCTGCTGTTGTTACTGTTGTTGCGGCGGTTGTTGTTGTTGTTGCTCCAGAGCGAGGGCCTCCTTAATAGCTGACTCCAGGTCCGCGAACACCTGCAGGTGTGGTGGTGGTGGTGGGTGGTGGTGGTGGTGGTGGGTGGTGGTGGTGGTGGTGGGTGGTGGTGGTGGTGGT
>NW_003307573.1:284736-293930 GCF_000143455.1 Volvox carteri f. nagariensis | reverse complement strand
GGGGGGGGTGGGGGGATGGATGTAAGGGGGTGGGAAATAACGGGTTTTAGAAGGACAACAACATAATCAGAAATACAGTCCTTTTGCTCCGCTGTTTGCTTCGCTTCTTGCCGTACATGACTCCCACCTCCCCCCCCCCACCACCCGCCCACATCTACCCCTCTTGATTACCTCAGTTATCTCGTCCCCCGGTCCCGCCCCCAACGATGTAAGCAATGCCTGTCCCTTAGCCAGCACTGCCGCCGCCTCGCCGTACTGGTGACCGCTGTAGTACGACAATGCCAAGAGGTGCCAGGCATCGGGAACCCGGTCGTCCTCCTCAATAAGGCCCTCGAGGACCTGGTGTACATATGTGTGTGTGGGGGGGTGGGGGTGGGGTTTGGGGGTACCGGACGGCGATCAGCGTGTTCGTATATATCCATATATACATACAGGCATTATACATACATTATACACACATACATATATATGCCATAATGTGTGTTTTACACCACCTGGAGCTGCGTTTTTGCCCTTAAATGTGATGCGAACCCATACATAATACATACATACATACATACGAGCCCTGGAGCCCCGAAGGACCGGCTAGATAACGTCTGATCCAATTCACATTTGTGTGTGGTGGATTGGAGGTCTGTGTGGGGAGGTGGGGAGGCGGTTTCGAATCAGTTTGCGCGGGGGGGGGGAAAGAAGAAGAGGAGCACAAGTGCATCAGGTGAAACCGCAGCGTTTCCACATCCTGCTGTGTGACAGTCTGTTCGCATGCAACCGTCAAATCACCTCCGCAGACTTGCAAAGGGCGTGTATCAAGGCAGGCCGCCTGCCATCACCACCCCATGTAATCCCCATCACAGTAAACCCTCACCTCAGGACCACACCGCGCGAGCTGCTGCTGCTGCTGCTGCACAGGGGGCCCCACACCAAAACAACTCGTCCTCGACGCCCTCCATTCCCCTTCAAGGGCTCCCCGAGACACCCAACAATATTAACCCCCCTGATCCAGTGTTTCACCCGGCTCCGAAACCCACAAACCTACATCAATTGCCGTGGTGGTGGTCTCGTCCAGCTCCAGCAACAACTTGGCGCACTCCAACCGAAATTCATAGCTGGGCCCCCCCTCCTCCTCCTCCTCCTCCTCGTCCGCGTCCTCTTCAGAATCGTTGTCACCAGAATCTGACGCCTCCACCTCACCCCCCGCCGCGTCCTCCATGTCCGCATCCTCATCGGCTGCCGCCGCCGCCTTCACCCCCGCTCCGGAACCACCCTCCTCATCTCCCTCTTCCCCGTCTTCGTCTTTGCTCGAGGGCGCATACCAAAGCGCCATGGACCGCCGGAGAGCCTGAATGCGGTACGACAAAGCAAGAGTACAGGGTACGACAAAGCAAGAGTACAGGGTACGACAAAGCAAGGGTTGATAACGGATTGGCGAGAGGAAAAGAGAAGAACGAAAGCATAAGTACTCGTGCTCGTGCTCGTCAGCTTAAGAATGCAACCGTCGGCAAACGGTTTGTTGTCAAAGCCCACTTGCACTGTTTCGCTGGCTGGAGGCCCCAACGGCATCGATAGCTATTGATGAGTACGAGGCAGCTGCAGCTGCAGCTGCAGTAGCAGTAGCAGCGGCGGCGGTGGCGGCGCCATTGCCAGCGTCCAGCAAGCGACTGCCAACTCCAGGCAGCGCCCAAGACAAGACTACGAGGGAGCGCGCGGCTCACCTCCAGGGCTTCTGCCGCACGGCCTTGTTCGTACCGCAATGACGCCAGCGCCTGACCGGGCTCGGGGGAGCTGGGGTCCGCCGTACTCGCCTGGCGGGTCGGCGGGGTGGCAGTGGAGGGTTGGGAGTCACCGGGGGGGAGAGGGGGGGAAGGCGCCAGCCGCGGCCCACGTAGCGGCCGTTACGGGAACGGGGTTGGGGGTATAAGAGCATCCATTACAGGGGTGTGTGTGTGTATGTCTGTCCGTGTGAATGTACCCCGAATGCTAAAACCCAGGTTCGGGTGGGCTGGGGGGTCTGTAACGGACGTGGCCGACAGCAGGAGGACCGGATGGCCGACTGAAATGGCGGTCCGGTCGATCCACTCAGGGTTTTAGGGTTTCAGTCGGGGCGCGATTGTGAGCGAGGAGGACGAAAGCAGCCCAGCCCGGGCACTACGATGACGACCTGCTATCGGGTGTATTGGTTGCGGCTCTCCCTTCCCCGTCCCACCTAACCACCTCATTCCCCGGGCATATACACTCGCACACACAGCACTTCCCGCAACAATCCGCCGCAACAATCAAATGTTCTTCTCCAGGTGGTGTGTGTGTGTGGTGGTGGTGGTGGTGTGTGTGTGGTGGTGGTGGTGTGTGTGTGGTGGTGGTGGTGTGTGTGTGGTGGTGGTGGTGGTGTGTGGTGGTGGTGGTGTGTGTGTGGTGGTGGTGGTGTGTGTGTGGTGTGGGGTGTGTGGTGGTGGTGGTGTGGTGGTGGTGTTAGTGTGTGTGGTGGTGGTGGGGGGAGGTAGGGGCGTTACATGAGGACAAGCTGGTCAAGTTGTGGTAGTGAGGAGCGGCGGGGGCCCGGGAGTTAGGCTGGGCCTACGGCTGGCTCTAGGTTGGGCCGCCATCCACCCTGTCTACCCAGCATGACCACCTCTACCACCACCATTTGACAAATGATAACGCGTGCCGCCTCCACCCCCCCAACCCCGACTCCTCCCAGCTCCCACCAGTGTCCCCTCAACCCGCTTTCACTCCTGGCAACGTTTCGGAGCTATTTGGAGCAATGACGTGGTTACGTGATTGAGGTTTCGGATTCGGCGGTTAGGTTGTTTTGGACTTCAAACGACAATAAGAATCTAAATCCAAATACGTACTGCAATTCACCAGCGCCAACAGCGACCATGTGGTTTTCACATGCTTTAAATTTCCAAGTCATCGGGAGGGCCTACGGGTACGAGTCGCCGCCCATCCCCTTCTCCCCCCCCTCCTCCCCACCTCACTCATCTGTCATCTCCCCACCCGACCCAACCCCGTGCGAGACACACCACACTCGCCGGCTCCCCTTTGGAAGGGTTTGATGTCGGCTTTGGACGCGTCGACAGCCAAATCTTTTGCTTGGGACGCATGAATATCATGGGCTTTTGCACACACACCTATACCCCCCATCCTCATCCTCAACCTCATCCTCAACCTCATCCTCATCCTCAACCAAATACGAAATACGAACTCACCAATGCGAGCAGATGCTCCACCTCCTCCGCCACCGCAGGCACCACCACCACCACCCCGGTGTCTTGCGCCGCCTCCCCGCCGCATCCACCTCCTCCTCCCCCTCCCCCTGCCGCTGCAGCCTGTTGCCGCTGCTCCTCCTGCTGCTGCGCGCTATGGTGCAACAACATCTCACTGAGGCTGCACAGCGCGCCGGACAGAGCCTTGCTGAGTCCGACGACGGATGGGGACGAGGCGGCCTGGGCGGCAGCGTGCTGGGCCTGTGTGCGCGTGTGCGGCCGTGGTGGGAGGCCGCCAGAAAACACATGTGGAGTGTTGGTGGAGCGGACCATAGGGTGCTGCTGCTGCTGCTGAGGGTGCAAGCGTGTTCCCACATTACTCTTGGGCACCCTCTTCCTTCAGTCCACACAGCGTAATGAATTATACATGGACAGCTATCTCTACTTGATTTTTGCATCTTGAAATTCTGCACCTTCTCCTCCTCTTAATCCCCCCTACTTACCCCCCGTAAATATTAAGATAGAAAGTCCCGCTTCTGCATGAGCCTTCTCTTCTAGCTACGCCCCCTCACACACGCACACAGTTTTACCTGCAGCACCTGCACCCCCTTGCGAGTCGCCACAAGAGCCTGTCCCGGGTCCTCCAGCAGCTGTCCCAAATAGAGGTACTTCTCGTAACCCGCATCGGGACTCAGGGAAGCCGACTTTTTTAACACCTGCAACACACGGTCCGGGCGGTTGTTGGTTAACGGTTATTGGTTGTTGGTTGACGGGATGGTATGGCTGGTGGAGTGGGGGAGCGTGGGTAAGCGCAGGGCTTTAGGCTGGGGTTGGTTTTTAAGCGCGGGTGTGGAATGGGGGATAATGGTGATGGTGAAGCTTCTAGTTCCGCTCTGTCTGCCTGTCTGGCTGGTGTTGTGGAGCTTGAGGAGGGCTACATGTCCTTGTCGTGTAATGAACATGAGAGGAGGGATGCCGGGGTGGGAAAACTCCGTGAGCAGGAGTCGCTGGGCTCTTTGGGTATTGGTATTGCATTAGGGAGCAGGGGGACAGGCTGCGTACAGAGGGGGCGCAGCATAACTATGGGAAGCTCCCTGCCAGTCCAGCCACACAGGCCGACCCAAACCCAACTTAAGTTATCTGGTGGACACAACTCGTAAAAATCTGAGCTCCGTCACAGCATCAGGCACATTGCGCAAATAGACGAGATGGAGATTGTGTTTAGCAAGCTGCAGACATGCGGTGCGTTGCATGGCTGACGACAACACCGATGGCAGTCAAATCAAGGCTTCGCCGTGGCGCGGGATCGCCGGCAGCAGCTCAGTGCCCTAGCATCACAAGCGAGTAATGTATGGCAGCTGCTGACCCACCTCGATGGCTTCGTCTTCGGGTCCAATTTCGGCCAGGAGCGCTCCGAGAGCATCGAGGTACTCCACGTTCTTTGGATCCATCTTTGCTGCCTTGCGGAGTGCTGTGCGCGCTGAATCGAAGTCATCATACTGAAGAGCTAGTTGCGCCTGTTCATAAAGTTGCTGTGGGGTCACACGGGCGGCGGGCGCGCGAGGTCCGCCGCCCTTCTTGGAATTCTTGCCTTTCGCCATCGACCCCGAATGCGGTGCGGACTACCTGCAGTCCTATAACCTATTATACACGTGCCCGGGGCTCGAGTCCCTTTAGCTTAAGCGCAGTGTGATATACCGTGTCTCTCAGCGACATCAGAAACGCGTCAGACAAGGCAAACAGCCTCTGTATACGTCAAGAGTTGATAAGCTTGAATCATGAAAAGCAGGCAACAAATTTACAGGCTCATGCGAGCACCTGCTGTAACCGCAAGTCCGTCCGTGCCGATATCTGGTGCCCTGCGCGTTAGGAACTAAGAACGCTTATCGCGTACCACAAGCGTATCTGTCTAAGCTAGTTGCATTACAATCACACAACTGTTTCCAAGTTTCAGCAATACTAACGAACATTCTGTTGTAACCGTCACAGCTGATGTTGCTCGAAGCATTCCAATGTTTCCAAATTCCACAAATGAGTGGCACAAGTTATCAATGATGTCATATGTAATGATCCATAGTTGTTGCAGGTCTTTGGAGGCATGGTTGCTAAGCTTGGATCGCAAGTGCTGGCTTTGCTCAAGCCACTCGGGGAACTAGGGTTTAATGTCTTTCGGATATGGTAATGCACTGATTATAAATCCTATAAGACCTCATTAATGAACAAGATTGCCTGCAAAAGACGCCGTCCCTTCGCTACAGTGACAGCCAGAGTGACAGCTGCCCAAGGTTCTTTCCTCGAGGCGACATCCACATCTCCACATGCGTCCCAAACCGCATAACGCGATCCATAAAAAATTCATATCGATCAGCCTGGATCGAGCCGGATATCAGCATTTCATTTGTCGAACCTACTCCTTCGTTCTTCCACATGAGCTAAGATCGGGAGCAGTACATTTAACTGCCAAGGTCACCTGCCGCGAACTAACCTACACCGCCTCCTCGCCCACAACCACATCATCACCTTCCTCGCCAACACGACACCAACACACCCCTCGATGCCCGTCTGCAGCGCATTGCGGACGGTAATCACTCCAGCCACCTGCGCTGGGTTTAGACCGTCGTGAGACAGGTTAGTTTAGGCTGCGCCTTCCACAGCCCGTCAACCAAGAGGCTCACATCCCGCCTGACATCATCATAGAGGTGCACATGGACTGGATCAACACCACCAACCTATAAATGCCTCAGGAACGCGGGGCATGGGGCTCGGCAGCACGGAGTGTGGGGCTCAGGAACGTGGAGTGTGGACCTTGGGAGCACGATGCATGGGAACTGGATCCCTGGTAGAGGCTCGAAGGCCAGTGAGATATGCAGAGTGTGGGGTTCGGGGCCCGCAAGCGGGAAGCATGGGGCTCGGGAACAAGGAACATGGGGCTCAGCACCACAGGGCGTGGCGATCATCCTACTGGGGCAGTTCCCAAAACGATCGACTCCAGATTGTTGGCGCGAGACTCTGGAGCGTGAAGTGCGTGGGCCAGCACTGCGTGGAGTGTATGGCTCAAGACCCAACCATATGGAACTCATATGGAGCGTGGAATGGAGGAATCAGAACCGTCCGGCACCACTACCCGCTGCTCTAACACACTGTTTACTTGGTTGTTACCTGCCTTTTAACGGTAACTCACCTTGTCTATCAGTAACCCACAACGGGTCACGCAAGCACAGACCACTGGGGCTCGGCAGCGTGGCGTGCACACCACTGGCACCGCGTCATTTGTCCCCGATCCTCGCTGAACAGTGCAATTCGTTGGTAGGTCACCGTGTAGTGCACACCTCTGCACGTCCTGGGGCATTCCCAGAACGATCGACTCCAGATCGACAATGACTTCAAAGACAACATTGCTTAAATGCTGGCCGAGTCTGTTTTCCCTGATGTTTCATCTCATTGGAAAATCGGCTTGCTATACGGGGTTCCCGGCCCCTCACCTCGGGGGTACTGCGCCAGCTCCCTATGTTTTAATTCTATGTTTTTAAGGGCTATGCATTTCAGGACTGCCCTGCTCGGCGGCGGAACCTGTCCCACTCCCTCGCAAGCCTGGACTGGACTCTACGGCTCAGCAGCCCTACGGGTATCCTGGGGCTCGAAACAGCGGACCCTGACGCTCCGGAGAGTGCACTGCGTAGGCCACCACAGCGTTGGCCTTGTAGCTCAAGACCCACACATATGGAACTCTAAGGCACGGAGTTTAGAATTCAGTAACCCACATTTGTGGGTACACGAGCGTGCAGGCTACGGATGCCAGAACCCCTACATGCTAAATGCCGCGCATCCAAACGGTAGCCACAGCCGTCCTGGGGGCCCCCGGGCACGGGGTGAGGGGGCCCCAACGGAAAGGGGGGGGCGGAAGCGTGTAAGGATTACATAATTTTCTATTGACATCTATCGAGCCGATCTTAGCTCAGCTGGAAGAGCGAAGGACTGTAATGGTCATTATAAAGATGCTGACATCCCTAGGTCGCCGCTTCGATCCAGGCAGATCGGACTCGGTGATGGAGCAGTGCTTCTTTCATACTTCCGCCCTCTTGTCTTTTGTTATGCATGTGCATGGATCGGTGGTTGCAGCCGTGCTAGCTGGATTCGCTCTCCCAAACGGAGACTGTTGCTAATCGTGTTTCCTCGCCGGTGTCTTAAAAGCAAGAGATAGGACAGCAGGACAGAACAGGACAGGGTTTTAGAGTTTGGGGTTCTAGGTTTTTTCATATTGATAAAAGCAGAAAGGACTGTTAAGACGGGTAGCTGGGGCTCACCCGCAAATCCCCAAGCATGCATGTCCCGACCAGCAGCAACAAAAGTCAGCATACGCAGCACCGCGACGTGTCCCGAAAACCTCAACACGACTGCTACTGCTATGCCCTGGCTCCAAATCCGCTCAGATCAAGCATGAATCTTCTTGACCACGCACAGTACACGTCGTCTCAGTTCTGGTTGGGCGCTCCGCCTGCACCTGAGGAAGCCGCCAAGGCCGCCCACTGCACCAGGCGGCTGGGGGCCTGATGGCTACGAATCACACCTTCCCAGTTGACGAGCTCATCCTCGAGACCCGCCAGCAGTGTATGCAGCTTTGGAACCAGTCCCCCGCTAGCACCCCCAGGGCCGCTGTCACCACTATTGCGGACATCACCGCCATCCTTAATCCCTGCCATCCCCATGTACATAGCGTCCGTTAGGTCGTCGGTGGCATTCCGGGTCGTGGTGGTTGGGTTGCCGTCATCTCCATCTCCATGCAGGATGGCTCTGCAAGTGGGATGGTGCGTGGTACAAGACGTGAGAGATAGCGGGTCAAAGATCGCCCCACACACTGAAAGCGGGGGACGGGGTGCTAGGGACGGGGTGCTAGGGACGGGGTGCTAGGGACGGGGTGCTAGGGACGGGGGGGTGCTAGGGACGGGGTGCTAGGGACGGGGTGCTAGGGACGGGGGGGTGCTAGGGACGGGGTGCTAGGGACGGGGTGCTAGGGACGGGGGGGTGCTAGGGACGACACCCAAATCCGCAAATCGGACGGACGGATGGACAGGTGGGACATGAAGATATGACAGCCTTGATGGTTTTTAGAGGGTTTTTAAAAACCCTGACAGTAAGGCCCCAGCTACATGCTCTGCCTCGTGCGTACGACACATGAAAATGCATGAATGAGCATGTCAAGTATCGTGCAGGTATTAGATGAATGCAGCTGTGCTTATACTTAAAGCACCTGTGTGCCACCGCATGCAGCGCATGTAACAACTCAGCGCCTCGCTTGAGCGAGGCAAAGCGCATCTAACTATTTGTTCATGTATATAATGCCCGCCGGCTCCCCCGTTCGCCAGACCAGACCAATCGCACCTGATCTCACATAGGACTTCGTCATATCGCCCCACACACCCCTCCAACTCCTTCCTTTTCCCATCCTCCGCCTCTCGCCCTTGTCCTTGCTCTTGCAGTGCCTCCTGTTGTGCCGCGGCGGTGTTGTTGTCCGGGGTTTCCCCCGCCGCTGCTGCTGCCGCCGTCGGGGGCGGGGTCCGCGTCGCCGCCACTGCCGCCACTGCCGCCGCTGCCGCCGCCAGGTTACTGATTCGCTCCAGGGGCGGTACGAAGCCCCTCAGCGCGGCCACCACGCCACGTAGAGTGCCCACCGCACAGTCGAATTGGTCCTGCACACCATTGCGATGTGGTTTGGGAGGAATGTGCATGGTGCATGGTGCGTCCTTCATATCAAAAACACTGCGAACGGGTCAGTGGTGCACACACATACATACATACATACATACACACATAACTGCACGCATACATGCATACCTGCGTACAGCAGCATGTAACACATACACGTGTGGCGATATGACTTAACAGCACGGGTGCTTCCCTGCGGCTCCCCGACCCACCTGGAGGCTCCGAGTGGCGGTGGTACCCAGGGCCCGAGTTGCCTGAGGAGGAGGAGGGAGGGGGAGAGGTTAGGGG
>NW_003307573.1:284167-284630 GCF_000143455.1 Volvox carteri f. nagariensis | reverse complement strand
CACCCACTCACCCACTCACCCACTCACCCACTCACTCACTCAGCCATGGGTGAGGAGGAGGATGAGGAGGAGGTAGGAAGGAGGGTAGGAGCTGCCAGCAGGCTGGTGACCACCACTATTGACAAACTTTAGGGTTTTAGGGTTTCCACACCCGGGTGTGAAGCTACACCCTACTAACCTCCCCCCCCCCACACACATACACACACCTACTTCCCCCACACAGGGTTACACGCACTTGCGGCGCCAGCAGCTGCCGCAGTACCCCCGAGGTGAGGGGCCGGGACCCCCCCGCAATGGCCTCCAACTGGGCGGACAACTCGGAAGCGGACGACAGCCTGCAAGAGGGTGTGTGGGTGTGTGGGGGGGGGGGAAGGGAGAGGGTGGGGGAGAAGTCTCGAACATGCATGTGCTCAAGGAGGAGGCGGGCGGGGTGGGGACGGGTGATGAAAGGAGGTGCATGTGG
>NW_003307573.1:282131-282996 GCF_000143455.1 Volvox carteri f. nagariensis | reverse complement strand
CGTCAGTCAGTATGTCAGTATGTCAGTCAGACCTGTAGCATCGGTCGCAGAAGCCGCGGCGTGTGTGGTCCCCATTCGCTGCCGTACACAGCACTACAGACACTACACGAGTACACAACACGACGGCCGCCGCCGCCGCCGCTAGGAGGTCGGTCCGTGGTGGGGTGAGGGAAGACGGCATCGGCTTCACCCCCCAGCTCTTTCGGGGGGCTTGCGAGGGTGGGGGTGGGGGTGGGGGTGGGGGTGGCGGTGGGGGTGGGGTTGGGGGTGGGGAGGGAAAGGAGACCAGGGGGCGATGGGACCTCTTCACTCAAGCAGTAGTCAGGTGTGTATGTACGAATATATGTATGTATGTATGTTGTGCTTGTGTGCCAGGGGCCGAGCGACCCCTGCTCCCGCCTGCTGCCGGGTAGGCAGCTCCCCCTCCCCCCCCCCCGACCACCACCACCACCTTGTAATCTCAGCCTGGTAGTACAGCGCCACCTCCACGATCCGCACATCCACCGCCTGGCCGCGGGAGCTCAACCAGGGGGAGCGGCTGCCCGCCAGCCCCAGCAGGCCGCCGTGCTCGCCAGCCAGAGCGAGACCCTCGCCCTCATGCGCACCCAGCACAGTCAGGAAATCATAACCTGCAACGGGAATCGAAATGGTGACTTCGCAATGTAGAATTTCTGTTTGCTCAATCCGTTCATTATCTGTACATGTGTCCGAAAATGGTCGGCGTTCAGCAACAG
The DNA here is from genome assembly GCF_000143455.1 of Volvox carteri f. nagariensis. NCBI lineage: Eukaryota > Viridiplantae > Chlorophyta > Chlorophyceae > Chlamydomonadales > Volvocaceae > Volvox > Volvox carteri. The sequence goes on along the minus strand of NW_003307573.1, from coordinate 282,262 downwards.
CAACACACGGACTACCCCACCCACCCCGCGGTCCCCAACCAAGGCTCCTGCCCACCACCCCTTTTCCGCTCCCCCACCCTCATCACCACCGACCCGCGGGTCCAGCCTGCTCCAGGCCCTCGCTCATGAAC
>NW_003307573.1:276641-277148 GCF_000143455.1 Volvox carteri f. nagariensis | reverse complement strand
ATATGGTTGTCGAACAACCACAACTTGGACAACTCCAGAAACCGCTGGGCTCGTTCCTGTTCGGGGGACGGGGGGGGGGGGAAGAGGGAGGGAGAGGGGGTGGGGGGTGGCGGCCTCGCTGCGACGAGGTGGCGGTGCTCGGAGGAGCTCAACGACTTCACAGTCAAGACCCGTTAGTAAGAGCAGTTAGCAGTACGGACAGTACTGATATCGTTTGCCTCCCCTACATCCCCATCAACGTCACTTCGTCATCCCGAGGTCACAGTCGTCACAGTCGCCACGGACGCCTTTCGGTCAGCTTTTACGTTTGCTACTCTCTTGCCCTGGCAGCAGCTTCAATCGTGTGTGGTTCGTCTTTCCCCCATCCCCCCCCCACCTGCACAGCTTTATGACGGTAACTGCATGTAGACACGTTGTTGGCCACCCCCACCTAAGGAATCCCCTCCGGCCCCCCCGGCTTTGCCTCTCAGGTCGCACGCCCCCCCCCCCCGGCGTGTCGGCGATCCT
>NW_003307573.1:276057-276591 GCF_000143455.1 Volvox carteri f. nagariensis | reverse complement strand
CCCCTCCCTCCAGCTCCCCCAGTAGCTACAGCCCAGACCGTCTGCACTGCGCGGGATATCAAGGACCTCAACCTAGCGAGACCACGAGACCGGACACGACGACTACACCTCTCTAAGGAATGTCGGTAACGTAATGTCCTCGGGGGGTCAATTGACGTCATCATCGCTTAGGACGGCATTGGGGGGAAGTTTTGGACTTTATGGACGCCTTTCGGCAGGCCGGCAGGCCGGCAGTTCATTTCTGAGTTCCTCCTGCATATGATGGTTTCCCTCCCCCCCTCCTCTTCGTTACCTCGGGCACCTCGCACCGCAGCCCCCGCCCCCGGAGCTGCTCCTCCATCCGCTGCTGCAGCAGCTCCACGTTGAGGATGTTCCACTCCATTCTCAGCCAAAGGGGCCGCAGACCCGCGGGTCGCTCAGAGGAGGTGGGGAGGGCGGCCAGCAGTGCAGCAGTGCCTGAGCGGGAGGTGCCGTAAGGCCGTCGTGTGCGGATGAGGGGTGAGGGTGAAGGTGTGGGGTGATTAACAACCCCCC
>NW_003307573.1:235600-275183 GCF_000143455.1 Volvox carteri f. nagariensis | reverse complement strand
GCGGCAACACCTTCGCTGACGCGCTGCCGCCGCGAGGTGCCAGTACGACATTCTCCACGGCTGAGTCGTACTCGTCCGCCGTACTGGACTCCGAGCCAAGCTCATCCGTATCGTACTCGTCCTCGTAGTCGTCGAAGTAGCCTGTGTGTTTCATGTACGTAAGTCTGTCTGTATGTATGTCACCCGTGTGGGACAGGAGCTGCCCAAGCAGGGGCGGGTGATGCGGTTGAAGGGCCCTGGGGCGCGGAGACCTGTCTATGCTGCCACAAGGAATGGCCCGAACGCGAGCGAGGGGGGGTTAAGGGGCGGGAGGGAAAAGACGAACCACGAACGAGTGAAGCTGCTGTCAGGGCAAGAGTGTACCAGAAGGGGCGGGAGGGGAGGGGGAGCCGGGTCCGAAGAGACACGGAACTGCTGTCTCGGCCCTCCGGCTGTCTCGGCCCTCCGGCTCTGCGGCTCCAGTCCCGCACGAGGCGGACTGGCAGGTAGGTGTGCGCGGCAGTACTCACCATCGCCCTCGTCGTCGTCGTCGTCGGAGCTGTCGTCATCACCCTCCTCCACCTCCTCCTCCTCCTCTTCGTCATCATAGTCATCTGGACCCTCCGAGTCACCATAATAGCTCGCCTCCTCCTCCTCCTCCTCTTCAGATGATGATGATGATGATGATGATGAGGAGGAGGAGGCCAGCAGACCCCGGTAATCCGCCGCTGCTGCTATCCCCGGTTGCTCCCCCTCCGGCCCCAACCCCTCCCCCTCCCCCCTCCCGTCCTGATGTCGATGTCCATGTCGGGCTATTGAGGTGAAGTTGTCGACCGCCAGGGCGGCGGCGGCGGCGGCGGCGGCGGCGGCTCCGGACTTGAGATCTGCACCGGTGCGGGCAATACACCGGAGAAACACACAGCGGCCCAAAGGGGGGGGGCCCGGCAAGTCAAGGAGGGAAAACAGATTCCAAAGTCCCACGCTGCTCCGGAGTGGGGGCAGGTAGGGGGGGAGGTAGGGGGGGGGAGGTAGGGGGGAGGTAAGGGGGGGGGGGGAGGTAGGGGGGGGGAGGTAGGGGGGAGGTAGGGCGTGAGGTAAGGGGGGAGAGAATCATAAATGCTGCTGCAAGGGGGAAACAAGGCGGTATGAACTGAGGTGCCCGACTGCGGGGTGGCGTCCAGAGTTGGAAACTGCCCCCCGTGAGTGAGTGAGGGAATGAACGTCCTGAAAGCGGTGTGTGATGTCACGTCGACCCGCCGTGATACCCGCCGTGAAGCCCGCGGAGTGGGGGGGCCCCCTTCACCCCGGTGGGGAGGAAAGGAGAGGCAGCAGACCTTTCTCTCCCGCTACATGGCTCTTCGCCCCCTCCCCCCCCTCGGGGGGAATGTGACATCAAACCGCACCGCTCACCGCTCACCGCTCGAGGCGACCGTCCCCCCTTCCCCTCCCACCCACCCCTCCTGCTGCCCCCTCTACCACCGCTCACCCGCACTGCTCTCCCCCTTGCCGCCCAACACGGCATCGCCACGGCTGGTGGTGGTGCTACTGCTGCGGCTGGTGGTATTCGTGCCCCCATCAGTAGCGGCGGCGGCTGCGGCGGCTGCGGCGGCTGCGGCGGCGGATGTAGCGGTGGTCTCAGTAATTCCGACCTGGGCTTGGAGCAGCGAAACGAAGTCCAGGGAGGGAGGCGAGGTGGCGGATGAGGTGCTCGCCATCTGCCCCGCAGCCCCACCGCTTCTGCGGGCGGTGCCGCTGGTGCCCGTGCCACCACCACCAGCAGCAGCAGGCGGCGGCGGTGGAGACTGCGGCGGTGGTGGCAAGCCGCCTCGTCCGTATTGTAGGGAGAGGCGCTCCCTCTTCTCCGCCCCCGCCCCCATCCCCGCCCCCAGGGTGTCCAGTCCAGGGAGGCCGCTGCCCGTGAGGGAGGTGATGCGGGTTCGAGCACCCCCGACCCCACTAGGAGTGGCAGCACTAGGACCACCAGTCGGTGGGAGGGGGCCCGAGGGGCTCCGGCTGCTGGTACTGGTGGTGATGGTGGTTGTGGTGGCCTGCACAGGGGGTGGTGGTGGTGGTGGGGAACTGACGTGCTGACCGGCGCTGACGGTGGTGGTGGGGGCGCCCTGGGACACTTTCTTCAACAGTATGGGTTGTTGACCTGGAGACGGTTTAGGGAAGGGGGTTGGTGGAGGGGGTGGGGTGGGGTGGGGGTGGGGGTGGGGGTGGGGGCATCTGCCTGTGTGAGTGTGTGTTAGATCATGGGGGGGGCAGGGTACCCTTCAATGTACGACATGACGGAAGAGTTGTGTATACACATGGCATGTGATCCAGCGTACCGGTGCCGTACAGTACGATGCAGTACACTGTGTACGACACGTACCTTCCAGCACCTGTCGAGCCCACACCTCCAGCCCTGCTAAGAAGGGCTTTCCAAATCGCTGGCCGTCGGGAACCGATACCTGGAATGGCATGAAAACAACACACACGCCGCGACGAGGGGGATGAAACAGCCAAACGTACAAGACATGTATGTATGTATGTATGTTTGTATACATGCATGCATGCATGCATGTACTGGCGTCGCATCAATTGCAGGTAGGGCCGCGACCAAGCAGCCATAAAACGGGAGGAGGTGGCAGATGTGAAATAGCAGAGGTAAATGTACGGTGGTGCGGTACTTTACGGTACAGTACAGTACAGTACAGGTGAAACATACGAACAAACGCGCTATCCATGTTGGGGGGAGGGTGAGGGTGTCGGGGGGAGGTGGTGAGGTCCGGGGTCCAGGGAGGGCGGCCCCCCTCTCTCCCCCCCGTTTGCCTGCCGGCCTGGACGAGGGCCCTGATGGGGCACCTAATCGTTCGCAAAGCGCGAATATCATACCCAATTCTTTTCCTCCCCCCCGCCCCCGCTCTTCCCCCGGAGGCCGTTCCCAGGCAGCTCCGGTAGTTGTGTCGATTCGGGTTTCCGATCATCCGTACAGTGTCGCCCAAACATACATACATACACACAAACACTCTATCGGTCGTCGCTCCGTTCGGCTCCATCCGCCCCCCCGCTCCTCCCACCCCCCACCCAGCCCCACAGCACCCTCAAGGACAACCTGAATGACAACATCAAACATTTGTTACTACTCCCGCAACGGCGATTCGTGCACAAATGGTGATACACAATGCCGTACGTACCTTCCATACGCCATCCTTCTCCAGCTCCACAAACAAGTGCTGGTTGGCCAGGCCGTACAGTACGACAGGGGAGCTGTTGTTGCCGTACACCGGCTTCTCCCCGCCCGGCCCCCCCCCCGGGGTGAAGGGCGATCCCCCGGCCCCCCGGCGTCCCGGATAAGGCCCCCCGGGGGGAGGGGCTCGAGGCAGCGGGGGAGGGGGCTGGCGGGGTTGCCCTTGGTGTCGGCCTGCGCCCACATCACCTGGGGGGGGGAAGGCCCGAAGCCACTGACGTGATGTGATGTGGTGTGATGTGAGAGGTGACCGGATGGGCCGGATGAGGAGGTGGATAAGGAGGTGGATGAGGAGGTGGGGAGAGGCGGCCCCGGAGCTGGGGAGCCCGGCCATTGGTGTAGGTGGGTGGGTAGGGGGAATTGGGGGACAGGCGCAGCATCTGCATTTGCATGTGGGCGGACAGACAAACAGACAGACAGATGGACAGTCTCTCTCCCCTCTACACCAACTGGTTCGCGAAACACAGGCCCGAGGGAAGCCCACAGCCGGCACCCCACCCACATACCCACCCACCCACCTGCACTCGGGCCGCCACGGCCGCCCGCGGCCAGGTCGCCTCTTCCTCCTCCGCCTCCTCCTCGTCCTCCTCCCCCCCCCGGGGCCCCCCCGGCAGCACCACGACCCGCTGCTCCAGGGGCGGGAACACGCGGCCCCGACGACGGACCCGGGCCCCCGTTGCCACGTGCATTGCGCGCAGAGGTGGCTGTGGCGGTTGGAAGTTTGGTACGAGCAGCGGTATTGGTTGTTTGATGTACGAGGATGCGGGTGTTAAGCAGATGGGCAGTGAGTTTTTTGGGGGAACCTAGGGCTAGCTACCCTGTCGTGATGGCATTGTGTATGGCGTGTGGTTCACAGGAGAGGATTTTTCATCTTCATGGCTGGAAGGAAAGGGGGGTCAAGACGAACCACGAAAGCGTGAAGCTGCTGCTGCCAAGGAAAGAATGTACGAGAAGCAGAACTGTAAGGAAGGGGGTGGGGGAAAACCGTTGGACGGCGTGTCAGTCCTCAGTGGCCGAAAGATGTGTGCTATGCGAACCGCAGGAGGGGCACGCTAGGGTTTGGAAGACGCGAAAGCGAAAGCCAACCCTGTTAACAGCTGGCTTGGGCGAGAAACTGCTTATTTTGTGTTGAACGACAGGGGCTTTGCCGCTTGGTTGCGCTCGTAAATTGCGGGATTGAGGGCCCAAAGGTGGGTTCTGGACTCCCGTGACATGACGAACCTGCGGTCGACGGTCCAGCGCCACGACCGGTGTTGCCGCGTCCGGCATGTTCCCTGTTTAATCCTGTCCGTTTCGCACCGTGGGGAGATTCGCGCCCTGAAGCTGCGGCACCAGGCCCTTGGCGCTTCCCCGCCGATCGGCCACGACCTCGCGCCATCAGTGCTCCTAACGCAAAATGCCCCTCGACTGTACAAGCTTTTCAATCAATTCTGCTTAATTCAATCACCGCAGGTCCGGTATGGAACCCAGTTGTCCACGTTGCGGAGAACGCTTATCCCATCCCTTTCGCCTCGACGCTGGTTGAGATGAAGAGCTCTGGAAGTCGCAGTAACTTCCTATCCTACCAGAAGCTTAAAGTGTACCTTCTCCACACGGGAAACGAGCAAACATAAAGACATCAATACGTTGGTAGAAGACGAACAATCCAGGTTTCGGAGCGATTGACCGATGAGCAATCACGGGTTGCCTGCGCCTGGCATTGTGCGGAGAAGATTTTCAATTTTCCAATTCTGTAAGTAACATTTAAAGTCTGCTCCCGTTGACTGCTTCCATGAAAGACTTCCTCAAACCTGTTCACCCAGCATCTTCCAACCCACCCAATGCCACGCCCGACTCCCCGCCACCCATCCATGAAGAGCGAATGTAGGATGAATCCATGTGTGCTGTTTAAGCGAAACCGACAGGACCTAACATTGAGCTCCCAAGGGTTACCACATGAGCGGGCATCACGTACTGAGCTTACGCCAGAAGTGGCTCTCCTGTAGCCGCTGGAGATCCATAAAGCCGGTTCCTATTCGGAACTTTGGGGAGCAGTTCCACTGCTGCAGCAGCCCTCAACCCATTTACATCAACACAACTGTAACACTCCATTCCACCTCAGTGCAATTTTTTACACACCTCGTTACCTCTCACGTAACCTACCAATCCAGATTCTGAGACGACCGAGAACAGAACCGAGAACAGCAAGCAAAACAGGAGTCGTCCAAAGCACCAAGTGTGCCGTAGAAGATTCTTCCGGAACCTTGCCGCCTTTAATGCACAGTTGCAGCACGGCAGCAAGGCCGAGCGCATCTGTGGCCCCAGCATCCACTCCGCCCACAGCCGCCTCCCAACACCCGCCCCATGAGCCCAGGCAGGTGACCACCCCCTTTTCCTGTGTCCCAAGTTCGCCAGGTCAGTCTGACGCCCCAACAAATAACACAAAATGCACCAAAGATTGGGAAGAAAGAAGAACGCCGCTCGCCAGGAGGTGGGGTGGCGGGGGTGGCGGGGGGTACCACCCCACACAGACCACTACAGGAGGCAGAGCGCACAAGGGAGGCAACCCCGACCCCGACCCCACCCCGTTCCGTTTGTCACCGTACCTCTAAATAGAAGACAAACGAATACACCACCTTTCAAACACCAAAGGGGGGAAAGGAGTCCCTGCAGACACACGCACACACACACACATACACACACACGCCAGCCCCTCCAGCCCCCTCACATCTCCCAGCTCCCCTCAGCTCAGCTCAATACCACTGCGGGGCCCCAGAGCACAGTCGACCAGGCTAGGTCAGGTCGGGTCGGGGACCGTTCCAGCGCTGTTGGCACCGAGGGGGGTTGCGGCGCAACAACACAACGCCCCCGACCCATGTGACCCATGTGGTGCGGCAACAGCAGCAGCAGCAGCAGCAGGGGGCACTGCAGGGCGACATAACCCCCACCTGTGGCCCAACAAGTCACAAACCCCAGTGCATCCACCCCAGGAGGAGAACCCCTGCCGGCCGGCATTGGGCGGGTTGTGGGGGGAGGGGGCGGGGGGGTTGAAAGACGGCACCACCAGCAAGTGAAGCTGATGCCACGGAAGGGGGGAGTGGGGGGAGCAGGAGGTCACCGAAGACGACGACGACCATCATTGCCAACAGTTCCAAAAAGGAGACTACAACAGCGGCAGCTGCGGGAGCTGCGGGAGCTGCTGAAGGAACTAGTGTCCGAATCACCCACGTGCCTTCACAAGATAGAAAGAAAGACGGGGGGAGAGAGAGGAAGAGGGACTCCCTGTGTATGTATGTATGTATGTATGTATGTATGTATGTATGTGTGTATGTGTGTATGTATGTGTGCCGCACGGGTTTCGACTCAACAACAACAATGACAAAAGCAACAAAAGCATCTCTAAATGTGAGTGAGCAAACCATCTTCATGAACGGCTCACATCAATGCAAGGCAATAAACCACAACATAATGCTACCGGATGGGGGGGAGGGGAAACGACCTCCAAACCGAACCAACATTACGCAATGCTTTGTACAGGCGCCCGCACACCACGTCGCACTCCACCTCGGCCCGGCGCTCCACAAATCACACACCGCCACCGTCACAATGCGATTGCAGCTTTTGCGTACAACCTTAGACACATGCAGGCATAGCGCGCTTCGTAGAACAAACCCGATATTGACAACCTCCAGGTGACATACATACATACATACATACATACATACATACATATATACATACATATATATACATACATACCTATTGACAACCTGACGATACAAATCTCCTCCTTCACCCATCTACCCGCCCCCACCCCTACCCACCCCCGCCACAACGACAGAGGAACCCGCAATCGACCCACCGGAGAGATTACGACGGCCTCCAGCAACACTACCAGCAACACTACCTCACCAAAGTCACTGAACACACCACCACCACCTGCAATCCGGACCCAAATCCAAACAAACCCAACCCATGCCACGACGTGTTTTCCCTCTTCTAATCCCGGGGGGTTAGGGGTGTGGGGTGTGGGGACGTAACCGGTAACGCCAACAATCGCCACCACCACGCCACCACCACCACCACCACACGGAGTCAACCATTGCCAGCCCGCCCCCCCACACACACGCTTTGAGGGCAGCGCAGCCCCCGGGGATCCCCTCCCGCGTTGCAATGCTGTCCGAAAGGAGGAGGGGTGGGAGACGAACCACGAACGAGTGAAGCTGCTGCTGCTGCCAAGGAAAGAGTGTACAAGAAGCAGAACTGACCAGTAGGCGTTCTTGCGGGGGGAAGGGGCGGCGAGGGGGAGCGAGGGGGGCCTCAGGGCCACCCCCGGCTACTCAGCTGCGATTACTTCCACCGCCGAGGCGACGGTGGTGCCCTCCGCCCCGCCGCCTCATCATCATCGTCACTGTCAAGCGGTGGCGGCGGCGGCAACGGCAAGTGCAGGTTCTCCAGGGAACCCGACGACGGCGGTGACAGCGAGGAAGAGGACGTAGAGGGTGATGGCGACGGCGACGGCGGCGCCGCCGCTATGGCGGGGGGGGACAGCGGCCGCTGCGGCGCGTCCGCCGCCACAGCGCCACCGTGCGACGATGATGCTGCGGCCGCACTGCGGGACCGGTCACACGGAAGGTCGAGTCGCATCCCGCCCCCGCCCCCGCTGCTGCCGCGGGGGTTCCAGTCCTCTCGGGGGGGTGGGGAGGAGGGGCTGGAGGAGGGCCCTGCGGGCGACGGCGCGGTGAGCTTCGTAATGGCCGGCGGCAGCGGCGGTGAAGCTGCGGCCGCTGCCGGGGTGGTCTGTACGACAGCTGCTGAGGCAATTTGCTGGTTGTGCTTGCCCACCGGTTGGATTCCCCCGGGCGTGTGAGCCGCGTGGGGCGCGGGGGACCTTTGAGAGCCGGGGGCAGGGAGGGGGAGGGAGGGGGAGTGGTATGGTACGGCGGCAGGAATGTACGGCATTTAGGGGAGCAGGTCACCCGCTCTAAGTGAAGAAGGAATGATTAGTGTATGTATGTATATGTATGTATGTATGTATGTGTGCAGAGGGGGACGGGGTGAGCAGACAGGGGCGCAGTGCCAGCTGTGTCAGCGGCAGCTATTCGGGAACAGTCAATGGCCGCTCTGATGGACTCTGTGGGAGCACCGCCAGCGGCCCACTTGAGTTGAGTTTGGAGGGTAAGGCGAGGTAAGAGTAAGGTAAGGGACAGAGAAGCAAGCCTCCGGGCCGCAGGATGATAGGTGGCCCCCCCCCTTGGTATAGCAGCAGGGGGCTTGGGGCTGCTAGACCATAGGCACCCTAGCCCTCTAGACCTACCATTGCCCAACCCAGTGCCAAGCCGTGGCAGCTTTCAGAAGCCCCAGGCCCAGCTGAGCCATGAGCAGCCATGCCGCCATGGAAGCAGCCATCGCAGAGAAAGCCAAGGCCACCCAAGCCGAAACGCACAACCAGAAACCGAGGGTAATTCCTGCAAAATGCAAAAAACGTATCTTGGTGATGAGGTGACGGGGCACCGGAGAAGCGCGGACACAGCTGATGAAAGCTTTCGCATCGCGAAAGCGCGGGCACCCACCAAACAGGAATGCAGCGCCTAGCAAAGCGACCATAGCGCAAAAGGTCACGACGAGTGCTGCTACCAGTGCAAGGGCAGAAACAGCTGAGGCCACTCCAGCTACCGCCGAAATGCCCTGCGGATGATGAGCTCAAGTTATACACCCCACCAGGATCACGACAAAACAATTTTATACTCACTAGCCATCCAGCAATGGTCACAGGTTTGTGTCTCTGCACCCATGCCCTGGCTTGTCCTCCTAGACCTCGCGCATGACTGAGCAGGAAGGCGAAGGGAGCCGCTGTTTGTTCCATATTTCTGTTAGTTAGTGAATCAGCCCCTGATAGCTTCATCAGGACCATTCCGATTCTGCGAATGTTTCATTGACGCCCGCTCCCCAAAGAGCAGGCGTTACGTGCAGCAACAGACTTTTACGTGCAGCCCCAAAGAATGCACCCAGCAGTAATTGAGGTCAGCGCGGGTACCGGAACACTACATTTCTGGCTTTGTGTGCTGTATGACAGCCTTTGACTCTCGGAGGATCGGTTGCACGGCTGTACGGCCTGGTTGTAGTGGTCGGTTAGGAAATGGGATACCTTAAACTTGAGCTTTGCACCGTTGCCCCTTGCTCTTGTTCCACGGAGCTCACCTTACAAACCAGCTCTGCCTTGTGCGCCCAAAGTCGCCGGCGGGGTCTTCTGCATCATATTGTCCGTTCCGAAACGTTTTAGTAAGCGAGCGAAGTGGTGTCACTTGCCACCAAGCCCAGCAGCATTGTTTCACAGATGAAACCCTCTCTCGTGTCCAGAAGCGCTTGCCCTGGTTCCGCTGTTGTGCGCAGACACCCTGGGTGACATACATCCTGCGTTTGTGACGTGGTACGGTGCAGTTCTCGATGTGGCACATCAATCCTTACTTTCATCAATAGTCCTTCCAGCCAGCCAGCCAAGAGAATGCACGTAAGCAGGAGCTCAAGAAACCCGCTCCTCAGCCCCTTCTAAAGTGCCTGAAAACAAGACGGCGTGGGGTTATTCATTGGGATTTGAGAACTGTTAGAAGCTGTAGGACCGGGGGCGCTTACCTGGTTAAGGAAAGGGGAGGGATGGGGAGGATTAGCACCCTGCTGGCAGCGGGTGTCCCCAGCTCTTGCCGGGACTCCCTAAGCATTGCAGGTCAGCGGATTCGGAAAGAGAGGCGCTCGGAGCCGCAGCTGGAGGCCCTTTAACTTTAATTTATTCGAACAGCCCAATATATCCACCGACACGAACACGATGCCCCCGAGTCGTTCTTGCCAAGATATACTGCTCATCAGTCTATTTCCTAACAGGTATAGGCTTCGTTACAAACAACGGATCAGATCACCTCATAAAAAGATCACCGGCGTCTCCAGCACCCAAATGCTTTAACACGGGGTTGTTACAAAGGCCAATCCAGCACTTCGCAGTGTCAAATACCGCAATACGGAAGCGCCAGGTGGTGAAAACCCCTCCGAGGGCACACAGGTCAGCGCCCTCCACACACGCGCACAATGAAAAAATTAACACACCAACCCACAGTGTGGGGACTGCGCTATGTCGGGCCGCTGCCAGCAGTCCGGATGAAGGTTGCACCTTCCGCCACGTACTTCGACCTGGATGGCAAATCCAGAAAGAAAGCCCATTGGGGGACACGATGGACTGGGCTCATGAAACTCTCCCCCTCCTTGACTGCTATATATGTGAGTGACCAGTGAGTCGGCAGTACCCGTGTGTACAAACCCACCGACCCACCGATATACGGCTTTCTCGAACTCTCCCTTGCCGCCGCCGCCGCCGCCGCCGCCGCTGTGTAAGCGACCACATAATTCCAGACCTTTCCAGACGTGTGTAACACTGACCTTGTTTTACATTTTCCTTTCGTTGGTTTTTTTTTACCCAAAAATGGCCACCCTGACACCACGTGCAAATAATCGGCAATAACGGCTTTCCCGACCGTCCCCTCTTACCCCTCCCTACCTTGAATACCTTTCTCCTCCTTCCAAGATTTCTCTTCTCGACCCTTTCCGGCTCCAAGAGCCAGTACGGCTCCTCGGCAAATCTACGCCACGCCCTGCCACTACCGTCAGCTCCCATTCAGGAGTGGTACATGCAGACAGACAGACATACACACTTACGAACACACATGATCCGCAGATGCCGCATCTACTCCTCCTCCTCCTCTTCCTTGCAAACAGCACACACATACAAACAATGCACACCTGCACACCACAGCGCCACCGCACATAGAGCGCCGCAGACCGCGGGCATGTTTCCGTCCGTGTCCTTTTCCACCAGGCATCGCTATCCACATGTGGGCTCAGACCAGACATTCTCAGTAGGTCTCGTGCGATGCAATCGCACACGCAGCACCATCATCATCATCATCATCATCATCATCATTACCAGAGCAGCAACAGCAGCAGCAGCAGAGGCAGTACAGGGGTGAGTGAGTCAGTCAGGTGTCCCGCGCGCGAGTCAGGCTCGTCAGTCAGCCGTACCCTGCACGACAGTACCAGGTACGATGACATATCCGGTGTGAATGGACCATCGTTCATCATGAGCATCATCATCACTATCACCATTAGCATCACCACCATTAGCATCATCACCATTAGCATCATCACCATTAGCATCATCACCATTAGCATCACCAGGAAGTGTCACTCTGGAAGATCCTTGACCACAATGGGTTGGATGATCCGTTCCTCCGGCTGACATTCTGCATGGTGCATTACCCACCTACCTAGGTAGGGATATGTCAATAAGAGCTTCCCGGCTCCGGGACCACACGCCGAAGAGGAGCCACACGAAAATAGATGGATGCATGAAAGAATGATATGACGACGCGACAGACCGCCGCATCACCGGCCGAAGCGCTGCGGGCGTGTTTCCTTCGGCCTTTACTTCCCATCCCCTCCCGCGCCTGCGTCCCTACCCGAACCCCTACCCCTTCTTCCTCTTTCAACCCCTCCCACTTCCCCGAATAAATTACACGAATCGTTGGGCGAAATCAGGAATTTTCTCCCCCCTGCGAACGCCAGCAAGAAGGTGCGTCACTGGGGACACCCGTCACCCGTATGCCACAGCGAGAGACGCAACCCCCCACACCCCACATAACCCCCTCCCCACACCCCACACACCCCACGTGGCTCAAATCCTTAAAACACCCACACCCACACCCATGCACACGCACACGCACACGCACACCGCAGCATCAGGGCCTATCAGGTAACATGCCCCACATACGCACACAAACTGCCTCTCCTGCCGCGCAGACACGCACATGCAGACGCCGACAGGGAGATAAACAGCGCACGTGGCACTCCGAAAAGCAGTACAAGCTACAACGCGGATGGCACCAGCCGCAGCCGTGGCGAGACGGCGGGGGACGAGGATGAGAAAGACTCCAGGGCCCCGCCCATCGAGCGACTGCCTCGCAGGTTCGCCACCAGGTACTGGTGATGTCGGAGGCGATCGTGCTGCTGCTGCTGCTGCTGCTGCCCAGGGGGGTGTCCCGGGAGAGACTGCCGTACGTTCGTCAGCCCGTTGGCCCACACAACCGGGAACGAAGCGTGGAGTAGGTCGACAGCGGTGATAGCGGGCCCCGTCCGCCGCCGCCCCTGCTGCTGCATCTGCTGCTGCTGCTCTGAAACTTGTATCGCCGCTGCCAACGCCGCCGCCGGCAGCACCTTGGTCGGGGTTACCATGACATCGGTGATGAGGCCGCGGCCGGCGCCGCCGGCGGAGGCGCTGTTGACTGCCGCCGCGCGCCGCACGCCGGCAGCAGCAGCAGCAACAGCAGCAGCAGCGGTGGCAGTGGCTACGTTGCGTGGCCGCCGCTCGCGTCCGGGACTGCCATTACTGCCCTCCCTAGCGCTGTTCACACCGCCGGCGCCGCCGTCATTGTCACTGTCAGCAGCAGCAGCAGCAGCAGCAGCAGCAGGGCTCGTGAACACATCGCCAGGACTGCCGTTCGCATTCTTATTGAACTGTCCCGGAGGCAAGCCGGAGTTGTTGCAAGGAGGTGGCGGCACGGCCTTCTGGAAAAGCGGGTGCTGCTGGTGCGGCGCGGCGGTGGCGGAACCGCCGCTACCTGTGGACCAGTGGCGGCTTGGCGTGACGGCCCGCGGTGAGGGCGAGGGTGTACTCTTACGGGACCTCGCGGCGCCCTGGGGACCTAGGTTGGAGGGGGCCTTATTGTTTGAGGTCCGGCCCGGTGTGGGAGTGCACAGCGGCGAGGCGACGGGCGAGCCACGGTTTATTGCGATGCGGTCGGGCGGCAGTGTGCGCACCACGGGCTCCGGAACCACGTACGGCAGGTATGGTTTGGCGTCGGGCAGGATCTTGCTGGGTGCCTGAGCGGAAGGAAAGGGAGGAAGAAGAGGGGAGGTGCAGATAGCTCTCGCGTGGGAGATTGCCTCTGTCAGCAAAGGTTGCGGAAAAAGGTTGCGGTAGCGGTCAGCAGCTGCCCCGACTGCGGCTACAGCACAGCCCTTCCTCCTGTCCTTGCTACCAGGAGCACTCATACCCCGAAAGCTGTGTTGGGTTCCCGCTTTCCGCCACCTAGTCCGCAGCCACCCGGCTCGGAAACCTCCACTCCCAAACGGCCCCGTACCAAAGCCCAGTCGCACCCGAGCACGGTGTTCCGGAGCTGCATGTCCCCTCTTCCACCCGCAGTTCGCAGTTCACCCCCGCAAACAGACACCTCGACACAGCCCACTTCCCGCTACCGGCGTCCTTCCTAGCTGCCGCCACCGCCTCGGCGTCCTCTCAAAACCCCCTCCCCCTCTCCCCCCTTTCTCCTCACCGTTCCGTCCACCTCCCCTCCTTCCTTCCCTAGCCCTCACCCCACGTCTCTATCCTAAAACCCTAAACCCCTTCCCCACTTCACCTCACCGGCGGCATACCGCCCGCGAGGCGGTGCAGGTCCTCCAACAGCCCGGTCAGCAGGGGCCGCTCACAGTGCATGAGCGCTTCCTCGTACACCAGGAACCTGGGGCAGCAGAGGGAGGAGACAGGAGGGAGGGAAGGTGTTAAAGAAAAAAGACGAGAGTAATCGACGAAAGGATGTGAAGGCAGAGGTGAACAAGGATAAGGCGGCCCGATAGACAGGCAACCAGGGAGGGCGGGAGCGGTTCCATGAGACGGGCAAATGAGATGGTAAATGCCGGAGGTGAGTTGGAAAGAGGACTGGAGGAGCGACCTAGTATACATGATGGCGAGTAGGCCCAGGGAGGGCGCTGCCTGCCTGCCTGCCGACGGGAGCATACTACCCATACAAAAACACACATGCACACACGTGCGCATGCAAAAGATCGCTTAGAGATCCGAACGACTGAGAAGGTTACCCCTTTCCTTTCCCTTCCTCCCCTTGGCCCCCGCCTCCAGCGTCTGCCCTTGACCCGGATCCAGCTACATCAGGCACATACGCACACCACCTCCACTCAACACCCAGGCTGCCTCCATGCTTCCCCCCACGCTCGGGTCAGCTCCGGGGCCGCTCGCCTTCACCCCCATCCCCCTTTCCCCTTTCAGTATCCCGGATATGCCCCCCCCGCTCCGTCCCGCCCGGGTCACCTCCTGGACATGCCGGGTAGCTTCCTCAGCGCCTCAATGGCCTTGAACCAGTTGGTGCGTCGAGCAGCCTCAGTTAGAGGTCTGCAGGGGGAGGGAGGCCGGGATGGGTTGGCGCCTGGACGTGTGAGCATTAATGGTTGGGGCATCCTGGAGTAATGATGAGATAAAACAACAAATCCGACACTGACACGCCTAAACAAGACAAAGCCTAAACAAGACCCAGGCACGAAAGGGCCCCAGCGGATGCGGGCGAATGGCTGTGTGGCTGGCGTTGGGAGGGCGATCCTGAGCACACCACAGACGGCCCATAGAGGTTCCAGAAGCCCCGGAACCCCGGACCATCACATTTCATAACGTCAGCCCCCTCGTGGCCCTATCGCTCTTCCCCACCTGCGGTGAGCCCCAACAATGGGTCTGCCACTCAGATTGGACACCAGCCAGCAAATGAAGGTGCCGTCCTCGAACATGGGGAGCAGCGCGGGGAAGCCCTGAGGGGGGGGAGGAGGGGAGGGGGAGAGGAAGGCGGGAACGTGATGGTGGTTTCGGAGGGGGTCGGGAATGGGGGCAGTAATCAGGGGCGTGGAGGCGTTTGGGAGGTGGTTAGCGGAAAGGACATGCGGACGCAGGACAACTGCTTTTCCACAGCATTCCCAGGCAAAGCTATTCCCACCCTCCCACCATTGGCCTCCCTCGCACCTGCGCAGCCTCCCGGCGACTGATCGCCCCGGCCTCCATCAGCCACTGAAGCAACGAAGACTCAAGGGTAGCCACCTCCGACGGACTGTACGGCAGCGATGTTATCGTCGGCCATAGTGGCCGGTACAGCAGGCCGTTCTCCGCCGCGACGCCGCCGGTGGAGGCGCTGGAAGCGGCTGACGCCAGCGCCGCCGCGGCGTGCCCGTGGCTGGCGGGCTGCATCCCAGCCGTCGGCCCTGTCGTCATGAAAATGGATCCCTGCGGAACGGCGCCATAACGGCCATACGCATTTGGATGCTCCGCCACAGGCCAGATCAGAGTCAGTACGGCAAAGACCAAAGCGAGGATAGCAGGAAAGCGGGAATGACAGGCCGTGACATTGGTACTTTTAGGCTATCGGTTTACCAAGCGTTCATAACTCCGCTAGCTATATTTTCCAACTCCAATCCTCCCCGTTTGAGTGCAGCCGGCGTTTTCCTCCCTAGTACTCAATACGGACATGCATCGTGTCTTGTCCTGACTGACTGACTGACTGACTGACTGACTGACTGACCCGCGGGTCTGCGACCGGGCCGCCAGCCACCCGGCCGCGCCCGCCGACTGCCAGGGTCACCTTGCCGCCGCCGCGCAGCGGGCTAGGCGACGGCTCCGACCGCGACTCCGCCGGCTGACTAAAGCCATCCTCCCCGGCGGGGCCGCCCCCACCACCTCTGCCAGGGCGGCCGGGGCTGGCCCTGCCACTTCTGCTCGTCGGCGGGCCGTTGCCGGCTGCGGCAGTAGGTCCTGCCGTCGCTGCCGTCTCTGCCGCTGCCGCGGCCGCTGCCATGGCCGGCACCGGCACCGGCGCCGGTCCAAGCCCAAGCACTCCATCGGGGCCAGCGCCGCCCCGAACGTCAAATGTCCTGCGGCGGCAGAGAGCCTTGGGAGCGTCATCACGTGTATTGTATGGGAGGTATGTCAGGACTTGAGCCCGGACTGGGACTGGGGCCAGGCGGCAGAAGTTATGTCGCGGACATGCAAGCGGGATTAAGAGGAGAATTATACATCGAGCCGTGAAATCGCGGCGCGGGGGAGGTAGCGCGGTAAGCATACAGTAAACGGTGCGGGGGGCGGCAGTGCGGCGACGGCGTGAAGGAGTGTGAGAGGAAGGGAGGAAGGGAGGGAATGGGAGGGAGAGTGAGGGCGAATCGCGCTAGCTGGGCGCGGTTACCAAGCTACCAACGTTCAAGAGGCTAGAAGGAGCAAAAACTATCCGCGTCAGGGCAGAAGATAATAAGACGATAAGACGGCAAAGTCGACAATGCTCCTTCCGGTACTTGGAAAGGTACGTTCGCTGATAGACAGCCCTCTTGTTCCGGCCTTCCGAGCACGAAAACAAGGTATCGCAACCTCTGCGTTACAGCACGCATCTCCAATCTCCTTAAGTGCAGCCACGGCCGGCGCTGCCGCACGCCGCGGCCAGGGCCCCAACGGCTGCACGGGTTCCTCTTCTCTCTCTCCCCCCGCTCACTCACCTCCGTGCGAGCTCCTCGCCCACCCCAGCCAAGGTTCCCCAACGTCTCTGCCCCGGCCCCGCCGCAATCCCGGCTCCCATCCAGCCTCCCACGCTCCCTCGCAGCTGCTGCTGGTACTGCGACGGCGCATGGGCCAGTCGTATGAAGTTGAGCAGCCCCCAGATGCTGTCCGCAGAGCCAGCCAAGATGGACTCCACCTCCGCTATCAGACCCAAGCCCGCCCTCAGCTGGCGTTCCTGTGTAGGTGTGTGGGTGGGTGCAGTTTTCATGGGTTAGGACTAGGAAAAAAGAAAAACGGGCTCGGCTGTTACAGCCGTGGGTGAATCGGTGTTGCGGAACGGGGACTTTGCATTTTGCTAAAGTTTCGCGCGCCGCACTGTGTACATTGCCGTACCTTGAGCCGTAGGGCGTACCCACGGCCGGCGCTGCCGAGTGCTTTGATGGCGATGATCCCTGATGAGCCTGCAGCAACGGTTGATGATTGGGTCGGTTGTTGGTCAGTTAGGGCCGTTGCCGTTGTGGCGGTGTGTGCTATGTGAGCAGCAGCCGTGCGTTGCATAGGAGGAGTCGGTCTTGCTGGGACTCGTTCAAAGAGCAGGGAAGGTAATAGAGCCGCATGGACATGAGCCACTTCCCGTTCCATGTCCCCTAGGTTTCCTTTCCAAGGAGCGGCTCCCCTTGGCAATGCGCCGCACAGAGGTCACACGTGCAAGCGGCGCACAGGACGTCATGGGCCGAATGCCGACAGGTAAGGAGTTCGCGGTAGCGGCGGGACGGAGCGATAGGTCAGAGGCCGTAAATGAGCGGGACGAAAAGGTCAGGGTCAGAAAGGTAGGCAGGCGGACTGGTTGAGGGCGGCCCTCTGCCCAATGACAGGTGCGTCAACCTCTGAGACGCAAGGAGGGAAGGGAGCCAGCGGACCAGTTGATGGACGCCTGGATGGACGGAGGACAGATGAACAGATGGACAGGCGAACCGGGAAGTGATGAAAAAAGGCGGAGCGGTTAAGGAAGGGCAGGGAGCGCACACAGCGACACAGGAGGCCGGTATGGGAGTATTGCACCTGTGGTGGGCCCGGTGGCAGCATTGCCTCCTGGACTGGGGAACCGCGAGCAGACCCCACCGCCACCGCCACCGCCACCGCCCGCACTGATGTTGCTGCTGCTGCTACCGCCGCCGCAGCCGCCGGCAGCAGCAGGTCCCACGTCTGCCACTGTCGCCGCCTGCGCCCTGGCGCGTCGCTCAGCATCGGGAGGGGGTGCCTGCAACATACCGGTACGGTACGTGGCCGTGCGATAAGGGAGAGTAGACTTTTTAAAAATTCAGAAAGAGCGAATTATCACCATTCTTCGGACACAGGGAGGCAGGGAGGGAGGCAGGGTTTCTACGTCGCGAAATATTCTGCATGCATATGAAATACGAAACCACTTACCTAACTAGGTTACTCCCCGTTCTTAGATCTATGTTGCCCACTCTTGACCCACCCCAACAGCGATAAAGTCTGCTATGTTCCTCGTTCTACGTGGTTCCCCCCCTTCGCCTCCAGGGTAGTCGTGTCCGCAGTCCGCGCTGGTTCACAACAGGGGACGCATGTGTGCCTCTCAATCATACGGCCCTCCCCTTCACCCTGGACGTCTGTTGCTGGTTGTGCAGGTTGAGCCATGTTTCAATCACAACCATTCCTTAAACCAGGGCGCCCAAATGACCAAACATCGGTCCGTCCCCCGGTTGTCTTTTCCTTGGCCCCGCCCTCTTCCCCCCCGCACCCACCCACGGCGCCGCCAGCAGCCCCAAGTGGTCCAGTGCACACAGGATGTTGGTGCGGGCCGAGCGCACGTCTCGAGGCGGGTCCGTCACCACACCGGCAGGCAGGGGGGACCCGGCCAGACAGGCCGCCAATGCCGCCAGCAGCAACCCGTTTCGGAGCGGATTGTCCAGCAGGGGCAGGGACTCCTGAAGGTGGCGCGGTGCAGTGCACAGAGCCAAAGACGTGCCACACGGAAAGAGGCTAGGGCTGATAGAAGTGAATTGCACATGAGGATTCAAGTGGGTTATATAGAAAAAGACGGTCAACTCAAAGCAGACCAAGATGGAAGTTGGTGGCGGGGGGCCCTGACAGAGAGTTGTTAATGGGGCAGGACTCGGAGGCCCGGAGGAAGAGGAGGAGGAGGAGAAGGAGACAGGCTGGTTGAAACCTACGTAGCTCAGAACATAGAGCTGGGATCGGAAAACGGAAAACGGCGCGGCGGGCAGACCGACATGGTGCTGGATTGGAACAGGCGGCGGCGGAGAGAGGAATGAAAGAAAGACCCAACGGGATGGGACTTTATGGAGGTGGGGTAGAGGGTACCGAGAAGGTACTTGCGAGCATGTGTAGAAAGAGCGACTGCGATACACCATCAAAGTCGTTTACTACCTTACCTTTCAATTGTGTGAGACTGTAAACGCAACAAATACTGCTTTTTTTCCATATCAAGGTGAAGCTTCTTGAAAGTACAAATTAGGAGGGCCTTACCTCCGCTGGTGTAACCGTAAGGCCCATGTCGTCCAGCCATTGCCGCGTCTCCCGCTCCTGGAGTTGCGGAGTATAGCAGGGGACGCACGCGAGGGTGAAGCCCACGTGAGGGGCAGGAAGGGGGACCGGTTATAATCACATGGGTAGTTAAGAGTGCTAACCAACCAACCCGAAAGAGAAAAGGAAAGGCTTGTTCGGCAGGAAAGCGGGATCTCCCATCTTGGTGCTGGGCCGGCTAGGGAGGACAGGGTAGCAAAGGCGAACAAGCCAGGAAAGCTCTCGAGACCCCTCTACACGTGGCCAAGTTGCATGCCCCAATCCTAGCTGAGACGCCTGAAGGGCGTAAGCCGGGGACTCAAGGCAGGAGCAACCTGGCGGGCGCGAGCCGGCATGACTTGAACAGCGAATGACCTGGGAAGGCAGCATGTTCCGCCTATCCGCATCCGCCATTCCGCCTGGACCGGGTTGATGCGGGAGCTGCAGGTGGAGCCGGGCCCCGCATTACCTGCCACGCAAACGGACGCGAGATGATGATGGGCTCTGAGGTCACTGGTGAGACCGACCGCGCTCGCTGCGGTGAGCTGCCGCTGCGGCCTCCACCGCCACCGCCACCGCCACCGTTGCCATGGGCAGCCGCCGCAGCAGCACCGCCTACACTGCCACCACCACCACCGCCGCCGTACGCTGCTGCCCTATCGAGAATGCTGCCGCTGCGTCCCGCCGGTGGGCTCTTAGACATGGAGGGGTTGCCAGCGGCAGCGCCGTACTGCTGTTGTGGCGGCGCCGCCGCTGCAAGGGCGCTGCGTGCCGGCATGTCCCCGTTGCGTGGAGTTGCTGGCGCAGATGCTCCAGCTGGACCGCCTGCCCTGCCACCATTTGTACGCGCCCCAGGTCGGAACCCTGCGGGTGATTGAGGTCGCGACCGGGGCTGCGACTGGCGTGCTGCCGCCGCGGCGGCATTCCTGGGCCTCATCTGTTCTGCAGGGCCGCCGCCGCCGTTGCTGGCCGCGGCCGGCGCCACTGCAAACGTTGAGGAAGCGTCAATAAGGGAAGTGCGCGTCCGTATGGCTTCGTACGGCAGGAGCTTGGACTGCAGAGACGACTGCCAGTCCGCTGACGCGGCCAAACCGGCCGCGGCTGTGGCCGCTCGGGTGTCTGGTTGGGCCGGGTGATGATACACGGCCCTGTTTTGCAAGGTCTCATTTTGCTGCTGCTGGTGATGGCTGATGCCTTGCTGGGCGGGTTGTGTGCCTGCGAAGGTGTGCCGCCGTTGCTGCTGCTGCGGTGGCTGGTGTTGTGGCTGCTGCTGCGGCGGCGACTGGCGGGCCGCGGCAGCCAGCTGCTCTCGCAGCTTTGCCGCCTGGGCCGCGAGCTCCAAGTAGGAGGGGCCGCCAGCTTGCGGTGCTGAGCCGCGGGCGCCAGCGCCAGCTGTTCCCTGCGCAGCGTCAAAGGAGGAGAAGACGGGGTACGGATGCGCGCCCGACTGCAAACCCTGATAGCTCCGGCGGAGCGCTGCATCCTGCACTGCGCCCTGCCGCCGCTGCCCCTCTGCCGCCGGCACCGCGGCGCGCTTATCGCCATGCGCTGCCGGGTCATCACGCAAGTACGGAGGCGGCGCCTGGTACGGCGCCGGGTAGGATGTGTGTGGGCCGGCGGCGGGCCCCGAGGGAGGATGTCGGTAGCTGGCGGGCTGCTGAGGCTGGGTGAACAGCGGTGGCCCCCACACGACGGATGGCACTGGCGCATGGGTGGCAACACCGTCAGCGGCTCGTGAACTGCCGTTTGCAATGGCAGCTGCCGCTGCGTCGCCGCCACCGGCTGCTGCCGTGGAGAAGGCGCGTGGGGCAGCTGCTGGCTCTACACCCAGACGCGAGGGGCTGCTGACTGCCCGCGAGACTCGGGAGGGGGCTTGCGCCGTGGAGCCCGTTACTGTAGAGCTCACCTGGTGAACAGGGACGCGGAAGATTACCAAGGAAAAAACCGCCGACGAAGGTAAGACTCATATACGAGCAGCCAAGGCGAGCCGTGTGTGTATGTGTGTGTGTAGTGGAAACCCTAACCATAAGAGGGAAAGAGGAGAGCAGTGACAGGAAGTGCGGGGTCCAAAAACGGGCATGCCAAGTATACCGGGCCCCTGGAGGGGAGAGGCCAAGAGAAGTGAGAGGCCATGACGTGGAAAGGTGCGATGTAAGAAAGGTCCGATGACTGTCGAGTCTTGGGTAGAGATGGGGCCGGAGGGGTTGACCCAGAGGGCGGCGGCGACGTGACGGCTTTCCGTCAATTGCTGGGGCCCCCCTCCCAAAACGGCGTGCTGTCAGAAACCGCATGCAACGTACAACGTGCGGGCTCGCCACTGGGCTGGGTTGGGGGTCCTGGTGGTTCGGCGGCGCAGGTATTCCTATGCTGCTACGCCACCCACGTGTGCCACACCCCCTGCGTCACTCAAAGATCCGCACCACGTCGCATGACCACCACTCAAGAACCATCCACCCATACACCCCACGCCGTTTACGAAACCACGCTTACAACCCGTGGCCCCTTCGCCACGCACCCAAAGCGGTGCGCTGCCCACAGATGATGGCATCCGGCGGCCTGCAGCACTCCAATCTTCGCTGTGACCATTGCTGCAGGCGCTGGTACCGCTGGCTACACCGCCGCTGGCGCTGGCGCAGACGCTGCCACCGCCACCACCACCATTGCGACCACCTCCATCGCCGCAGTTGCCGCCACCGCCGTTGCCGCCACCGCCGTTGTCCACACCACCGGCGCTGAAATGCACCGACCTCGACCGCATCCCATCGGCTGTGACGCCAAACGTCGCGTCGGGGCCCCCGTCGCTGTTGGCCGCTGCAGCAGGGACTGCGGCCGACGGCCGCGGCGGCGATCGTGGCGGTGGCGCTGCCGGCACCACTGCCGAAACGCCGCCGTTGCTGCCGCTGCTTCTGCGGGTAAGCTCCCGCAGCTGACGGAGAATCTCCTCTAGCGCTGACAACGACGGTTGTGCAGTGCCCGAGGTGGAGGCGCTGGGGTCACTGGCTGCCTGCAGGTGCCGTGTCGCCTGCTGTAGCAGTGAGTCCAAGGCGGCAACATGCAAAGCAGGGAGGTCCGCTGGCGCCGGCCCCGCGGCGGCAGCGGCAGCGCTGCCGTCACTGCCCCCCGGGAGGACCGCCGCCGCCTCTTGTGTTGCCGATCCCTGAAGTTGTTGCTGCATGTTGGCTGGGTGTGCCTTGGATGCTGACAGCAGAACTGATATCGCGGACCCACCCGATGAGGACTCCAGTTCCTTGCTGCTGCCGCTGGCCAGGCCAGCATTGGCAGCAGCGACAGCAGCAACTGCAGCCTCTGTGTTTTGCATGAGATAGGCACGCATCTTGGCCTTGAGTCGCTCCACTGCAACCTGCAGATGTGGGACATGACCAGAGGGGTGTTTGGCACTGGGGTAGGAATCAGAAATGGAAGAGAGAGGCACAGAAAACACAGGAAACGAGCGAAAGGGTGAGGGGAGGCGGCGGTGGCGGAACGGTGCGCCCCGAACGGACGAGGGAGGCAACGACCAGCCGACGAAGCAGCGATCAGCCGAGACGAACCGGGAGGCCGTCCCGTGGCTCGGTCCCGTGACCGCGCTCACTTCTATTTTTATCCTTAAGTTAACGGCCGGTTTCGTTGCAAGAGCATGCGAGGTGCAGAAAGCTTGCTGGTTGGTTGGTGTCCATAAAGAAGCGCAATTGACTTAATCAACACCAAGCAGCCTCCAGGATGGAACGCATCCAGCGATGCAGCGGTGCATTATTAGACGCACCGGCGCCTACCGATGCGTAATGCCTGCTTCGCAAATTCTACCAGCTCCCACCCTTCGGCAGCTGATTCTTTGCTGCTTGCACCCTTGCTGATTCCATCCTTCGCCAGCCTCGGGTTTCCGCAACCTCCTCAACCACTCCGCCATCGCCAAAGGTGCCATCGCTCAGAAGGGTCTGTGCCTAGCGCCGCCACGAGGAAGGTTCCATCCAGGTCCTCTACCTTCCCCGTGTTCCCTGACAACAGAGCCGAATCGCACCATAAGTCCACTCACCTCGGAATCCAGGGATCCCATGCTCGCGGAAGGGCTAATCGACTGCAGCAGCCCCGAAACCTGTCCAGAAGGCAGCATCGCTGCTCCCACCACGCTGCTCGTGGGCTGCACGCCACCGCCCGAACCCGCAGCTGCCAGATGCTGCTGAGGTGGCTGTTGCCGAGGGAGAGGAGGTTGGGCCGATGGTGCGGACTGGGGTGTTGGCTGCGGCGCTGGCTGGGCCTGTAGCTGCGGCTGGTGCTGTGATGTGTGGGGCTGCAGGTTGAGAGGCAAGTGTGGTTGCAGATGGGGGAGGGGTTGCTCAGACAGGAAAGAGCCCGAAGGGACACGGCTCTGCGCCCCCACCGTCGACGTCGCTGCAGCCAACGCGGCAGCGGTGGCGGCGACGGCGGCGCCACTGCCGCTGTACCCCGACATCCGCGCCGCCTTCAGCTCTGCTACCCGTTGCACCGCCTGCAGCAACTCCCCGTCACTTCCGGCGCTTTCACCGCCGCCGGTAAGGCCAGCGCCGGGACCCTGCTCTCCCTCGCCCTGGAATCGTGTGGCAGCGGTAACAGCAGCGGCGGCGGCGCTGCCGGCGGTGGCGGAGTCCGGAGCGGGTGCCAGCGGCAGCGGCATGCTCCTGGCAATGCCGTCCAGGGAGAACAACACCGGCGCGGAGTTGGGTCGTGGCTGTGACACGGCGTCAAAGACGGCGCTGCGCAACGTGTCACTCAGCAGCCGCTGCGCATGGGCGTCACTGCGTGCGCCACGTCCCGCCAGCACTGACAGGAGCTGATCCAGCGGATCCGCCAGCTCGTAATGCCAACCGGTGTCGAGCGTGGCCACGGTGGGAATGCCAGTACCGGCACTGCCGTCATTATCGCCAGCGGCGGGCTGTTGTTGTTGTTCTTGTTGTTGCTCTTGTTGTTGCTGTCCTTCTTGCTGCTGCTGGTGAGGGTGTTCTTCCTGATGGGTCTCTTCGCCCGCCGAAGCGCCGCCCTCTTGGCTGATGGCCTTGTGGCAACATGCGGATGCTTCAGCAGTAGTTGCGGTAGCAGCGCTGGCAGTAGCAGGAGTGGCACCGCCGGCGGGGTCGCCGGGCGCGGACGCCCGGGTTGCAGAGGAGACGAGGAGCGCCTCTTGCCCTGCCGCCTCCCCGCCGCCGCCGCCGCCAAATGGCGGCAACGCCGACACAGGACCGCCATCGTCACGCGACGGCTCCGGCGTCAATGCCGCGACCGAGGGCGTGCCTCCATGACTACCAGAGCCTTGCGGCCTTGCGCCAAAGTCGGCACGCATGTCAGCCCAGCTGCGAACGAGCTCACCGCGGTCTTGCTCCGGAACCGCATCCAGCGCCACCGCCGACACTCCGGCACCTGGAGCCGCCGCCGCCGCCAGAGGCCGTACCGCAAAAGTGCCGACGCCACTGACACCCGGCAGCGGTGAGACCGGTGCCAGGGCGGTGGCCATTGACGGCGGACGGGCGAGGACGATGGGATGGATGCCTCCTTTGTCGGCCAGACTGATAGCCGAGGAAGCGGGCACCGTCCCTTCGGGGTCAGCACCAGCGGCGGCAGCGGCCTCTAAGGCATCCGCCGCCATCTCGTCCACTATTTCGGGACTGGAGAAGAGCCGTGCGACATGGCCGGGCCGCTGCCGGTGGTTGGGCCCCAGCGCCGTGTGAGGCCCGTGCGGCACGGTGGTCCTTGCCATCGCTGCTGAAAATGTATACTCATTGTACGTCTCGGCTCTACCCTGCCCACCCTCCGCCCCGTGCTCCTGCCCTCCCACAACCCTCTCATGCCCTTCTTCCCCTTCCTCCTCTGCCTCTGTCGTCGCTATGGATGCGCCACCGCACGCCGTCGGCGGCGGTGTGGCCGCGGCACCGCCGCTGCTGACAGCTCGGTTTTCCGGAGGTCTGTTGTAGCCGCTCTTGCTGCTGCTGGTGCTGCCACCGCAGCCACCGCCTGCAGCACCACTCTCAGTGGACCCCTGTGAATAAAGCGGGTTTGTGAAGGTGGCATTCGCATACCGCCTACCTCCGCCACCACCGTAGGGTGCCCCGGGGATGCTACATGCATTTCGGTCCGCCGTTGCTGCTGTTGCTGTTGTTGATTGAGACACGGCCACGGAGGATTCAGGCTCAGTGAGTTCACCGCCGGCCGGCGCGGCGGCGGTGCCGGCAGAACTGCTGCCGCTGTCGCCACTGAGGCTGCCTCCGTCGCCTTTGCAGGAGCCGCCCCTTGATCCGCTCCTGCTGAGAGTGCCAGAAGGCACACCGAAAGAGAGCGTACGGCATAGGTGATCACTGCCGGTGACCCGGTCTCGGCCGCGGCCGCTGTCAGGCCCTGCGGAGAACGCAAAGCTGCTGAAGCCGTTGTGTGGACCGCTGGACGCGGTGCTGCCGGCCCGGCCGCTGCGGACGTCAAGTGGGCCACCGGCGGGCTGCTGCTGCTGCTGCGACTGCTTTTGCTGCTGCTGCTGCCGTGAAGCATGGTCGGGCTGCCGCTGCTGCTGCTGCCACTGCTGCTGCTGCTGCGTATGATGTTGTTGCAGTTGGCCCCGGTTCCCATGGGGAACGTACTCGCTCCAGGCACTGCCCGTGCGGACGCTGCTGTCCGTCTCGCTCGGCATGTACGGCATGGAGGATTTAGACGGTGCTAACGACGCCTGGGACGCCGGCGGCGGCATCGACAACACCTCCGCCACTGCTACTGCAGACGCGCTGGCAAGCAGGTCAATCAAGCCGCCGCCGCCACCACCGCCGCCGCTAGCCCAACCGGAGGGACCCGTCGGGGTCGAGGACACCGACTCGGGGCCACCAAGGCCGGGACAGGACGTCGACGTCACCTTCACATGGGAGCTCCTGTGCTGCTCCCGAAGGGACATCCACGAAGCGGGGGACACGTAATCATCGTAGCCGGACGCGATGCGCTCGTAGATGAGCTGGCTGCTGCGCCCGGACCGGCCGCCGCTAGCCCGGGCAGTGCTGGGATCCCGTTCGCTGCTCTTGGGGCTCACGAACGACTTGTCGTACTTGTATTCGTCGTCCCGGCTGCGCACGCTGCTAGGGGTGTCCAGCTCCGAAACCGCGGCGGTGGTGAAGGACATGGGCGTGCGCGCCGTGGCGTTCAGGGCGGAGTCAGGGATAGAGTAGATGGAGGACAGGTCTGCATCGGTGGTTGAACGGGGCGGCCCAGGCACGGCATGGCAAGATGCGTGTTGTGTCCACGTGTGTTGATAGGTGCGGTGGCCGAGCCGCGAGGAGAATAACAAGGCGAACGGCCGGCCAAGGGGAGAAGCAGACGCGCGTTGTGCGTATGTGTGCACTTGCTCGCAGCTCTCCCCCTGCTTGGATAAGGCTGTCACTTTTCATTCGCGCTGCAGGTTGGTTTCCCATCCTCTCAGACACGGCAGCATAGGTAACAATGAGTGCGGAAAACATACAGGAATAAAGTAATTGCAAGGGCATGGTCGGTGCGCGTAGGAATGAATACCTATATGCTGTATTAATACGGTGAGCTGTGAGCCGGAGCGAATGCTCAGACCTTGGTTGCCAGTGGGAATGCCTGCACCCTTTTCCTCATGTCGTTACAGATGTGCAGCAGCAGATACGACTTTCCTTCCGGGAGTTGCTTTCACCACATTCGCTACGGGAGCGCCAGTCCCGCGTACGTGGGATGATGATGATGATGATGATGATGCGCGCTGTCTTTCTCGACGAACCTCCTTCCCCGAATACCTCGAGCCCCTTTTGCGCGTTCATGCCCGCACCTGCGTAGCTGTACCCTGCCTGAGCTGTCAGAGTAGACGTCTCCTCCTGCAGCGCCAGTGCTGCTGCTGGGTTGCGGCAGTCGGAGGGAGAAGCAGGGTTATCAGGTTGCCGGTGCGAACCGATAGCGCAGGCGTGCAACGCAGCCACGACAACGGCAGTAATTAACAGGCAGAGACGGCTGACGGATGTGGGGTTACCACACCATCGCAACCCCTCCCCGCGGTAAGCCTCCGCCTTCGCCTGTTCCCTAACTGTGACATGCCGAGCTGTCGAGCATCACATCCACGGCTCCCCAGGTGCCATATCCGACCTGCTGCGCCCGATGGCAAGCCCTGTCCACGCTTCCCATCCGTGCAGGTGCGCAGGTAAGTGAGCGCAGTCATCCGATTAGAGCATAACAAGCCCGCCACCTTTGGCGCCGCATTGGCCATAACCCTGCTGGTGGAGCAAGGCCCTTCTACTACGGCTCTTGGCGCTGAGGCCAGTGTCCCCACTTCTAGCCCTCAAGGGGCCCTGGCCCTGCAGCTGTGACGGCGTACCTGTCTCCATCGCGCGCAACGTACTTGGAGTGGGACTTGCATTCGCTGTATCCAAGCCATCAGGGGGTCCCCGGGCCATACGTGGCGGCGGGGTGGATACCGGCGCAGCAGCCGGGCTGGCGGGTGGTGCGGCGGGAAAGCCAGTGGGCTGGGGTGTTGGGGGCCTTCCAAGGGCCCGGGGAGAAGGCATGGTGAGGCTGCCGAACAACTCATCCCGAAGGGCCTCCAAGGGCCCACGGGGCTGGGGTGCAGGTGGGGAGTATTGGGCTGGTGCCAAGGGATGAGGCTGGGGAACACCGCTTCCATCAGAAGCTGGGGCGGTGTTGGGAATTGGCGCAGTGCCGGCGAAGGCGGAGGCTGGGTCTGAGGCACCGATTGACCTTGAGGCTGCTGGCGCATGTCCTGCAGCTGAGGTGGTAGCGGCAGCAGCAGGGCCAGCGGCATCTGTGGCTACAGGCGCCCGGTTTGTCGTGGACGAGGCTAAGAGCTCGTTGTGGATGCGTGCGGCAGCTGCCAGCATGTCCTGCAGGCTCATCTGCACGGCGTCCAGGCCTGCATGTTTCGGCTTCGTGGGGGCCTTGCTATCCTTTACAGCATTTGTCCTTGCAATGGAGAGCGCGTCCTCAAGGGGGCCACTATAGGCCGGCTGTTTGCTGGGCGCTGGCTGTGCTGCCCACGCCTGCTGGCCTGATATTTTTGAGTCAATTGGAATGATAGTATAGCCACTGTCGCTTTGGAGACCGGGGAACTCGCTCAGTCTTCCAGGCGGGCCGCCGCGAGCTGGTGGGCCTGGGTCAGTGTCGATAGGGGTGTAAGCCGCCTGGAACGTGGTCCCGCCGACATCTTTTCGACTTATTCGTGCTCGATATGTATGCTCGGCTCTTGGGTAAACGCTAACCGTCTGATGGTAACCCTCGCCTAGACCCTTCATGTTTGAGTAGAACCCCCCTTAGGCAAAAGCTGCTGCGGCAGATAAGTCAATACTGGAACTGGCTGATGCATAAGAAATAGAGTACATCCGATACAAATTGGGTAAGTCGATGTCCAAATGCGGAAAAAAATGTGGCAGTGACCGCTGGTCAAGTGTCCAACAAAACAAGATCAGGCCTACAATCTGTCATAAGTATACCTGAATGATGCATTAGTTGCTGCAGTCATCACGGTGTGCAGGTGCTTGCGCTGGCCCGACACTTTGACCAATGTTTGCCGTACTCCTCCCAAATTCATAAACATTTGGCATTCCACACACAGTCCATATCAGACCTGCATACTCGATTATTTTGTACATTACAGCACTATTGCAGCATATCTTATCTCTCCGCACTCCCTCTTGGTCCGACGTCTACCGACACCGAGCATGCTTGCGTCCAGGGTCTCTCTTGGCACCTGCGCCAACAGGCAAGATGGCGAGTGCCGAGTTCGTATTCTACAGCTTTAGCTACTGATCATCTGAGTGATCGTGCATATGCAGGCCAGCGGTTGCCCGCTCTAGCCGCAAAGCCGTGAGCGTTCGTGCTCTCTTCGGTGGCAAGTAAGTGATCTGGGAGCTCTGGAGAAAATAAGGCGACTTGTAATTACCGGGGTGGGGAAAGACATATTCGGTCTCGTCGAAAGGTGCCACGCAAGCAAACCTAATATCTCCCGGCTTGGCTAGCCACAGGATGCGATGCCTTTCGCCAGCCTACGTTTGTGGCACAACGTCATTCATCTCTAAAGTTGCGGGAGATCTGAATGGAAAATTGCTCACTCATCGCCACGGCGGAACTTCCGAAGAGCATTCCTCGCGTCCACTCAACTCCCTGCGCTAAGACACGGCTGTGCCCCCTGCTGCAGTAAGGAGGACGCGGAGCGCAAAAAGGAGGCGCAATGGCAAGCGCAGCAGGAGTTGCTTGCTGAGCGGCGCGCCAAGGTACGGGCACCGTTGTGGCGTGGAAATGGCGCGGGGCCAGGTCTAGGATTGTACTTACCGAATACCAAGGCAGGTGCAATGACTACCAGGCGTTTTGCGGAACATCCAAACGCAGCCATCTTTTGTTAAACCATCTCTCCCTGTACTCCTGGGGCCTCGTAATATACAGTGCATGAGATGGACATGGCATCCTTCTTGATAACTCAGTTACACTGCTCTTCTTCACAGTCCCTTCTCTCATACCGTGTGGTTGCTGTGCCGTGTCCATTGCAGCGTGAACGCCTGATGCAGACGTTCGGCCGCAAGGAGGCCAAGCAGGGCGGCCGGTCGGCACAGGCTGAGCAGCGCTCCGCTCCGCCGCCCCCAGCACCGAAGCGAGCCGCACGTGAGGAGGTAAGGGCCCGTCGGCACGAGAGCCAGTGACAAGGTAACGGTGATAACTGGGTGATTGTAATTGCTGCTCCAATACCTCCTTAACGATAGCGGGACTGAGTCCGATAGCGGTTGCGTGTGCAGGTGGTAGTGGTGGAGGAGGAGGAGGAGGAGGCGCCCAAGTCCGGTGGCGGCAACCCGCTGTCGGGCCTGCTAGGCGGTCTGTTCGGCAAGAAGTGAAAGCGAAGTGAAAGCGAACTGAAAGCTGCTGCGAGTTTTAGCAGTAACCTGTTTTGGATTGTGGTGTTGGCAGGCGCAGCATTGGTATTCTCGCAATGTATTAAGGTGAAAAGACGTGGTTTCTCCTGTTACGGTTTGTAGGTGTGTTTTTGGGGTAACGAAGTACGGTGCGGGTTATGGAATATTCCTTTGGGGGGTGCACGTCGCCAAACGTTGCAAGCACGCGAGACACAACCGTGAGCAACGTCTATATATGAGCGACTGGGCCCGAGTCAGTTGGTCGTTTTGTTGGTTGTTGGTGACCTTGGCAAACTTAACGGCGGCTTGACTTCGGCCCTCCTTTTGTTATCAGGGCCAGATAATACTGGGTGATATACGAGTAGCCATGCTGCGACGTAAACAAGGGGTATTGCAAGTATACTTCTTCCCCCTGATTGCAAGCGTTATACCTGTTGCAAGCCCATGCTTTGCGTCATTGGTTCCCACCATCTAGCTAGGTGGGATACCAATTTGCGTATTGCGGCATGGATAATACCCCAAACTCTTGGGCAGTTTTGTTGGGACTGAGGGCTCTGAGCCGCAAGACATATGCCTGGGGCGGTGAATGCCTTGACCGATTCGCCTTTTGCAATTGAAAGAGCCAACTGCCCAGCGCCTCGTTTTCCCCCCAACAATGATGCACAAAGTCTCATGGGGGAGGGAATCAGCACCGACATGTTTCCCCAGAGCGTAAAGGTTCATACCTAACTGTTCCGCCTGCAGCAGCAGACGTTTTCAGCTAGGTGAATATGCATGCCGCACGTATGCCGAACCGCTGTCTGAAGCAAAAGTGCGTGCGTTGTGAGCGCCTATGTGCAGGAAATGCAGGACAGGATAGGCGCTTTATTTGCGCCGTGTGGAAATTGCCTCCCTCGTTTCCGCCCATGCAGATATAATCGACATGTCGTTAAGTTAAGCGTCGCCTTAGGTCTCTATCGTCGCCCAAAGGTAGCGGTAAGCCCTGATGCTATGGCTGATCGATGGATGTAAGCGAACATCAGCCGGTGGTGACGCGACTAAAACAGTATCTTGGATTTATCCAATTGGAAAATGAAGCACTTAATATTCATCCTATTTTGTTTACCAGCAAGCGCAAACTGAGGCAACAACAGTTCGGTGACAGCGATTTCCATGATGCAGATAGGCGCCCGACATCTTGGTCACCTTGCCGAGTGACACCTTCTGAAAACATTACCCTTATGATGATCATAAGGGTGCCCATAACAATTTGCAGCTTGGTCTGGTGCAGGCAGGTAAATCGCAAAAAGGCAGAGACGCAAAAAAGCGCTAAACCCTGCATGGTTAAGCAATACTACTTCTTTCTGATTGTGGATCACTTTCACGTGTTAGTATAATGCCTCCGCAGTATCGGAGCAAGCAGACGCTTCTGTTTCAGCATGTCTTCCACGGTATATGTTAAACTTGGGGGTGACCTATACATTGCAGGGTCTTTACGTAGCAGACGACATGGTTACAATTCTTGATGGGAGCCGAGGTCGCGCAGTGCGCGAATCCTCAGCCTGAAAAAAATTTAGCCCTGCCGGACACCCGAAGGGCCGACTACGAGAGGCCCTCACGAAGTGCAAAGGTGAAGACCAATCATACAACCGAGGCCATGATGACCACCTCGAGAAGCGGGCCAGGTAAGTATGAATAAATGTATGTTCGCCGTCGCACCCCAACTCCAGTTGAAGCCCGTGAAAAAGATTCAAAGCGATGGTGGGTCTTTTACCATTTTGCATTGAATCCCCAAAACCTGCCTCCAAAATGAGAAAACGAAATCCTCACATTTAAGATATCTATAAGGGAAATAACTCGGAATCCCACCCATTCCGCTCTACCATCAAAGCAAGGCTTTGGTTTTGGCTTAGATGCGACGGAGCGGATCGGAGCCACAAGGCAGGTTCCGTGCGATTCTCGTATGACCCAGATCGAAGTGACGATCACTGTATAAGCTTCTGCTCTGACGATGAAGTTATTCTGTCTTCACTCAGTACAGCTTTCCGCCTTGTCATTCGCTAACTTCCCCCCTCCTGAACCTCCCCCCGGTCCCTCCTTCCCAATCCCTCCTGCTCCCCATTCCTCCGACTTTCAGGCTCCTCAAATCCAGCTCGCCGCGGCTTTCTAAAGGATCGGGCCTGATGTCATTCAGTTGTTTTGGGGCATTCAGGTTCTAAGGGCAGCACCAGGCCTCTCCTCTCCCTTGTGCTGTTGTGCTGTCCTTAGCGGCTGATGCTGCTTTGTCGTTGGGCTGTCCTTTGCTTTCTCGGGCAACATGTTGCCGCGCCAGCCTCAGTGTTGCAACATGTTGCCGCGCCAGCCTCAGTGTTGCAACATGTTGCCGCGCCAGCCTCAGTGTTGCAACATGTTGCCGCGCCAGCCTCAGTGTTGCAACATGTTGCCGCGCCAGCCTCAGTGTTGCAACATGTTGCCGCGCCAGCCTCAGTGTTGCAACATGTTGCCGCGCCAGCCTCAGTGTTGCAACATGTTGCCGCGCCAGCCTCAGTGTTGCAACATGTTGCCGCGCCAGCCTCAGTGTTGCAACATGTTGCCGCGCCAGCCTCAGTGTTGCAACATGTTGCCGCGCCAGCCTCAGTGTTGCAACATGTTGCCGCGCCAGCCTCAGTGTTCTCGTGTTCAGTCCGTCCTTGTTCGCGGGGCTGCCTCTTGTCACATCCTTGCGTTGTTGCAGCTGTGCGGGACCATTGGTGATTTTTTGTACGTGCCGGCGGCAGTGCGTGGTGGTGTTCCTGGCAAGGCGCCAGCACGTGGCTTCTTGTTTCAGCTGTTTGTCTCGCCTGTGGTAAAACGGCCATGGACAGCTGCCAGTCCCTGTCGCCCTCCTCGGCATATACGGCCACTAGTAGCTCAGACAATAGCTCATAACACCTAAGAACCAGTTCATGGGAGACAGGGAGCACAGTATTGTTGAATCTAGGCGTGTATTGGGGTATGTGGGAACACAAGCCCCCACGCATCCTGGCTCCCAACGGATCGGGGCCCCCTGCCCTCCGGACCTTTCATGAGAAACGTCTTCCGTACGGGACCAGCGACTCCTTTGCCTTTCCAAGGTTTTCGACCTCAGGGGTGAAGAGCCCTAGTGAACTGCTGCTTGTACGACAACACGAGTCGAGATGTTTCTCGTCACCGATTTCCGTCACTAATGTTACAAGTTACAAGTTCCGCACACAAGTGCGGGTGTGTCCGTAAAAGCCGGGGGGGCCATGGACGTTGTATTGGTATTGATGCGGGTACGCGGGAGGTCATCTTCATTCTCCCTCGTCCGCTTAAAATGTGTGAGTTGTAACCAGCGGGGGCCGTCCTACGATGAAATTACTGAAACACTTGTGAAATCAAATCAACACTTCGGATCCCGAGCCCTTGTGTACAGCAGTCACACAGTGCGCAGTCAACTCTCCATCCATTTCCATCCATCCCCTTGCCGCTCACCATTTCTTACTTGTTTTTGTGTCACAACCGCACCGCGAAACCATCATCACCAAAAGACATGACAGCAGCCCAGCAGCAGCAAGTAACCAAGAGCGGCCCGTCTTATGGATACGCGGGGGTCCCTGCAGGGTACATGCACGGTGCTCGCACGGCACTATCTGAATTCTGAATGAATGATAGTTTCTTGTTACCTGGATTAACAATGCAAAGCACGAGACTCATTGCAGTACCACGACAACACACTTCATGAGTCCTGAAGTAGCGCATGGGTGCGGGTGGACCGCCCCATCACCCGTCAGCTGCAACAGCTAGCTGAGCCGCCTGATATGCTGCACAAGTGGTATGGCAAACGTAATAGCCTTGGCAACTACACTCGCCCTGGAGACAGCACGCAGGTTCATGGCGCCAGGAATGAGAGCGACTTGCTGCCTGGGAGTGAGCGGGGACAGGTCCTCATGAAAGAGTGATCCATCGAGCGTCCTTGAGTCATGGGGTCAGCTCCACGCCTCCGCAACCCTGGGGCTGCCCCACGCCGGGGACGGGACACAGTACCGCGGGCTGTGGGAGACCGACTTGTGTGTGCTGGGCCAGTCGCGTCTGACACCAGTACAGCGGAGTAAGTACTTGAGTTGGGCGGTTGGGTACACGTCCGCCCCCCCTGTTTATCGTGGTATGCAGTTGCTTTGGCGTCGGAAATTCTTTCTTGGCTTGTCAGCTCGAGGTAATCCATCACCCTGTCACGTGCCCTCCCAAAGCCTTCGAGAGCCCTGGGGCCATTATTCCGCGCGGTGGAGGTCTTGGTGGTGGATGGCTAGCAGCAGGGTGCCCGTGGTGGGTAGCTCCGTCCCCTCTGTGACCTTACCTGTGTATGTGTA
Organism: Volvox carteri f. nagariensis; assembly: GCF_000143455.1. NCBI lineage: Eukaryota > Viridiplantae > Chlorophyta > Chlorophyceae > Chlamydomonadales > Volvocaceae > Volvox > Volvox carteri. Next base: position 240,869 of record NW_003307573.1, on the reverse strand, counting down.
TACTCCTTAGGGCCCCTTTCCCGGGCTGAGCTTATTAGGATCTCTCTCCTTAGAAGTGGGGAGTTAAGGGGAGTGCCTCTCTGGTTGCTTTGCGGTGCCCAGCAGGCCGCGGTACGGTCTTCACCTTGGCTTGGTGCCTCTTACAGAGGTGGGCACTCGCGCCCGTGCTTGGGAGCGGAGTGTTTGGATTGCATGGTCGGGTCCGCTTCATCGCATCTAAACATGTCATTGTCAACGTCGTGCGTTTCAGGAGCCACAGCACCATACGTGTCTTGCTTCGGTGTAGGCATCCATACCGGCGAAGGCAAGAAGGCAGGACGGTACCAGCAAACGACACTACCGTTCAACTCCCTGGCCTTGCACGCCACCTTTTCCACAGGCCTCAGGCACAAGGATGCCTTCTCCCTTCCATCCTTCCGCTGAACCGAGTCAGTCAACCCCCAGAAGGGCTACACCCCCATCGCATCCATCGCCGCCAGCAAATAATCGGCCCTTACCTCGTGGCCGCTCGAGGGGCGCAACGGTCCCGCCATGTGCAACATGGGACCGTTGCGCCCCTCCATGTTGCACGACGCAGCGACCCAACCCCTACGAACCTAACTCCCAATGCCCGGCCAGACCCCCTGACCCGACGTTTACTTCGGCGTAGATACGTGTACTTGAAAGCAAGGGGTCTGTCCACGCCTTGCCGAGAGAGCGTATGCACTCCATGCAGCCTTGACCTGCACTGTTTAGTAGATTGCGCTGCCTGAACCGATGCTGTCACCACTAGCCACACGCGCTATCTCCTGCGGTGACGAGGCCGTGCAGGTTACCGCCCTGAGGACGGAAACCCCCCAGGCCACGTCATGGGATGGCATGTACATACATGCACAGTCTCTCCCTCTCTCTCTCCCTCACACACACACACACACTCCTTTCCCCCCCCCCTTCTCTCTCCCTCAAGTAATCCTTACTACCCGCTGTGCGCTTTGGAGAAAGCAAGGTATGCGAGGAACCCTTCCAGCGCACCAGCCTGGGTTGAGGGAAAGCCTGGGTTGAGGGCAATAGCCGCTGCCGGGCGCGAGGCACCCCAAAGCCTCATACACATAAATGCGTCAGCCCGCAACCGACCCTCAATTCTCCCGGGTCCACCCCATTCGTACACGGACACCGTGAAGCTCCAGGGAACCCCAGGGGAGGACTCATCAGGTCATAACACATGACGTCATCATGCCGCTCAAGGCCACCGCCCCGTATCCGGATGCTGCAAGGGCATCATCATCATCACCTCATAGAGGTACGGCGGCAAGAACGGATGTACGGCGCTCTCCTTTCATAAGCCATCGTTGCATGCCGCGGCGGCCGTCGCCGCCACCGCCGTCGGCCGACGGCGGCGTCAGTCGTCATCAGTCTGTAGCTGGCCTTTGAATAGCTCGTCCCACATGATATCGCCGCAGCTGTTGTACTGTACTGCACGCTTCCTGTTTGAGGCAAGCGGGACGCGTGGAAGGGAAAGCGATACCACGCAACCACTCAGTTAGCGGTTTGTTACAGCGGACCCCGAACAGGTCGAGTGCATCATCACCACAACACTGCCCCGTAATTGAGATCTTAAAGGTTGGACGAACACGGCCTTAACGAACACGGCCTTAAAATCTTCACAACCTACGATATCTTCCTGTCGAAGGATGCTCTCAGAGGACGTCCTGATGCACGCACACCCGCAGAAAAACAACCTAACTGACGTGGTGCTGCTTACTTAGGGTTTATATTGCGGCAAGTCTTGTGCGTGGTGGCCATACGCCAAACTCCGAACGGTCATCAAGATGCGGATGCGAAGAGGGATGCTGATAGCGCGTAATAGCGGCGAGAGCCGACAGGTTACAGGACGGATTCGCTCCGTCAAGGTCTGGGCTCGTTTCTAAGTAAGGAGCATTAGAAGCGTAGGCTTCTAGAATCTCTCTCACTGGTGTATCGTGAGATATCTAACCCCGTAGGTTTCCTCCCGAGTATAAATACTCGTTGCTTAGGAGGCCGCAACGACTTCTACCGTACGATTCTCTTCAGAGCTACAATGGTTGCTCGAACCGATGTGTCTGTAGGTATCTCAAGTGCGTGTCATTCCTTGGTTAGGAAACACTCCTAAACTCCAAGATATTCGTAGACTGTTCGTAGATCAGTCTTATCAAGTCGTGTCTTAATCACACAGCGATTACAAGTTCTGTAACGCTCTAACGCGCTACAACAGATACGGATACGGTGCCTATAGGATTGCGCCCTAGCTTCGCAGGCGACGCAGGGGGCAGAGGACACAGAAAGAGCGCACTGCGCACCTGAACTCTTGGAGCTGTCGCTTCTGCCCAGCTGTGAGCCGAAAGCCCTTGCCCCCCTTGGGCCCCCCGCCACCTCCTCCACCTCCGAACTTCTTACACAGCACATCCGCAAGGTAAGCCAGCCAGAGGCAGTTCGTGGCGGGGCAGCTGGAGGACCAGTCGTCCTCCACGAAGTCCCGCATGCAGCGGTACGTGTCAAACTGCGGCGGACGACGGACGGACGGCGGTTCGGGGGTGGGGTGGGGTAAAGGATAAATCACTGCTATAAAAACGCCTAAAAATTCATACAGTAACAATTATAGCCCATTTATTACAACTTATCATCAACCCTATTGCGCGGTCCCTCCATCGCCAATTGATAATGCTGAACCTGTAATGGAGGAAGCGCTATCAGAAGATAAAAAATGAGGGAGGCGGGTTAGCGAGCTGCCCGGGCTATTTGCTATTTAGTTGGGATTTCCTCACACACCCCTTCTCCCCCGCTGGTTCTGTTACACAGATAACCCGTCACGCAGCCGCCCATATTCCCCCGGTATCCCCCCACACCACCTGCACATCGCCCTTTGTCCCCTCAAACACAGCCGGGTCGCGGCTGAGGTCGCAGAACACCAGCAGCCCGTCCCGCGCCTCCAGGCGGCTGTTGGTGAAGTCGATGATGGTGGTGGCCACACCGCAGGAAGCCACCTGACCCAAAACACACATACATACACATATGTACTTTGACATCCATTATTTTTTAGCAAATATAATCTTTAATGATCACCTTTGTGTATAATATGCGGGATATGTTACAAATCGGTCCAATTTTAGGTGGTATGAAATCCGTCACTTTTACAGATGTAATCCAATTTCTAACCACCATAGCCATACCAGCTTAATTAAACATTTACTTCTGGCCAGAAACGTGGCATTACATGGTTGGATCAAGCGAGATACATACATACATACATACATACATACATACATACATACATATGTACACACGCACACGTATATATATACATACATACATGCATACACACGACGAATTACACATGGCAAGGGAGGGGAGAAGGAGAAACGGGTGAGGAAGGGTTGGGGGACATTAGCCCAGCAGGCGAGCAGGTCACGGTGTATGTCTGTAAGGGCGTACGGGCACAACACCACGACCAACAACAACAACCGCAACCATTCTTCTGTCTGCTCCTGGTCTGCGTTTCTCCCCTCCCACCCCAAAAACACACCCACTCACAAGTCACACACGAAGCCAAGGTCACCTCAAGGACACATATTCGACACAGAACTCCAGGCACTGCCACAGCACAGCCCGGGTGGCAACCGCCCACCCACACACACACCCGCAGGTTCCGTCCCCGCAGCCTCGCAGCCAGCCAGCCGCCGGGTCCGCAGTAGTCGGGTCGGCCCCCCGCCGGCTGCACCAGCACATTGCCCCAGTGCAGGTCGCGGTGCTCGAAGGACAACTCCGCCTCGGCCACCGCCAGACTCACCGCCACCTGGGGGGGATAGAGAAACACATACATACATACATACACATATATACATACATACATACATACATACATACACATACATACGTACATACATAGGCAGGCGGCTGGCAGAGGTTAAGGCCTGACTTCTGCACCCGGTCGACCCGGGTTCAAATTTGCCTGCCGACTCCTCGGGTGTGTGAGGGGTGTTGAAATGGGAGGTGGCCCCCCATCTTAAGGACGGTGTAGGACGTGATAACATCAACTTGCGAGCTGACCAGGAACTAAGTTGAGGCGCCGTTGATCCGCTAGATTTGGTTGGATGCTGGTGATGAGTTGCTGAACCCAACGAATACATTCGGAAGTAGGATGAGGTGACGGATTAGGGTGCCCCTCTAGCAGGGGAGAGCAGGGACTGCCCGGGAAAGGGGCCGCTGGCGAAGTTAACCACCCTGTAACAACATACATACATACATACAAGGACAAGGGTACCATTTACTCCAAAAACGCTCAGCGATTTCTGCCACTTCGCTGGACTTCCTTCGGCTCTTCCTTCGGTCAAAAGTTACTCCTCTGTGTACCGCCCTCTGCCCCCTCAGGTACGGCTCCTGCCCGCGGCTTACCAGGTCGTTCGCGAGCGGAGAGAGGGAGCCGGGGGAAGGAGGAGAGAAGTCAAACGCGACACAAACACGGGTCGGTAGAACCCAGATGTGCGCGAGCGGCGGGAGCCCTTTTGAAATACATAAAGCACATAAAACACACACACACACACACTTATATGGCTGCCACCCGGTGTGTTTGCCGCTTACCTCGTTGCACTTCATTGCCCGGTTGTTGCCAATCTAGGCTGTTCCTTGTGTCCCACTACCCAGCGGGAAGGACGGCCACCATCGGGGGCATTCCCTCCCACCCAAAGCTTTGTACGCGCGCAAACACATACACACACCGAGCTTTCTAATAGGGCCTCGTGCAGCAGTAGGGAGGGGTAGGGCAGGTACAGGGTTTCTGAGTCTCCTCTGTCTTAGAAGTGAACCCTTTTCACACCAAGAGCCGGATCAGGCCGGGGATGGAGAGGAGTCTTGTTTCGTGTTTCAGGCTCAGTGCGCAAACTCGCGTGATGGAGCCTTGACTAGTGAGACGTGCGCGCGTCCGACGGGCTCCAGCCCCACCCCAGGGGTAGGAGAGCGGAGCTAGCGGACCTGCGGCTCTCGGCTATGCTTACGAGAGGACAGGGGGCCCTCGCGCCCCTATACCGTCCGCGGGAGAGAGCTTAGGCGGGTTTTCCGTTGGGGCTGGGCAGCAGCCCCTGGCCAGTGTCAGGCCCGGTCAGATACTCGCAACCTATACATACATACATACATACATACGTACGTACATACATTGACCACGTGGCGGCCTCCAGACCCCTCCAGACCTCCGCCCTGCAGATGTCACATCTCCGCTCTGCCCCCTACCGCCCCTGCATCTAAACTTCTTTACCCCCTC
>NW_003307573.1:222118-235550 GCF_000143455.1 Volvox carteri f. nagariensis | reverse complement strand
ACCCCCACCCCCCTCAGCCACCTGCAGCAGTACACTGCGAAGCTGCTCCCAGCTCAGCAGGTCGTACTTCTCCAGGTCAGTGCCGCTGGGACAGTTGGGGTTGCCGGTGGGGGGAGAGGAGTCCAGGGGGGGGAGGGGGAAATCAGTTCACGCAGGCCGCAGACAAGGTCCGTTGCAGGTGTACAGGGGGCCGGGGAGGAGGGGGGCCCGCCCGCGGTGAAATACACGGGGATAGGGGTAGATGTACGGCAGGGAAACCGGAGGCCCTCCGCAAAACGGTGTGGAAGCTATAAGGTGGGGCGAGGCAGGGGGTGGAAGTAGGGGGAGGACGGAGGGGCACAAACCGTCTACGATACCCGTCTACGATACCACACAGTTATAAGTAGAATCGGCAAGTATAGTTATGATGATTACCGGTTCATATTTGGCGCCCACTTCATGACCCCCGAGATCGTCAGTATTTCATCCCGGGGGCCCTCCCCGAATAGATAACCAGCCCATTTGGCCCCCTTCCTTCCCCCCTCCATTCCTTCCCCCCTCCCTGCCTCCCCCCCCCTCCCTCCCCCTCCCTCCCGGGTACCTGTCCTCCATTGCGCTAACCCAGTACAGCTGGTCGCGGGGTAGTCGACTGACGGGCTCGTTCTCAGAGCCGTACTGCTCGTCCCACCTGGGCAGGAAAGTAGGGAAGAGGAGGGTGGGCCCAACAGCTGTGCTGTGCTCATCTCATATGTGTGTGTATATGTGTGTGCGCTAGAAGGGAACATCGCCTGCGCCCGTATGTGGGGGTGGTGTGTTCGCGTATGTGGTTGATGTAGGACAGACCGCCATAGGTGGTTAACTCCGGAGGTCCCGGGGGGCCGAGTAATGGACAGCTGGTCGCGGGATGTCGCGGGGATCCCCTCCTCCTCTCTCCCCCCCCAACTCCCTTTCCCCCCTCCCTCTCCCCCCTTCCACTCACTTCTTCCACGAATTGACCAGCTCCCGCGAGTACGGCCCCCGGCACACAGCCAGTGCACGCATGTGTACGAAGCCGGCAGTCCAGTTGGCGGGAAGAATCGCCGAGCCGCCGCTGCCGCTGGGGTCCGTGGGGGGTCCTGCGGCTCCGTCCCAATTGCCTGCTCCTGCTCCTGCTGCTGCTGCTGCAGCTACGGCACCTGCCATTCCGTACGGACAAAAGTGACCCAAACCAAGTTGTGGTGAGCTCCGAGTCCTGCTCTGACTTCCGGTCAGAGCCGGTCGTGGAGGGACAACCCCCCAATGGGGGGTGACGGGGGAGGGGGGTGCCGGGCTGGCCCTCCCTCCCCCCTCCCTTCCGCCTCCCAAATCTATCAGAAGGGTATACATACACAAGGGTTCACGCGACATAACGCATACAGCATGTGAAATGTAAAGTACATGGGAAGCGAGAGTGTCACGTGTGCGTATGTGTATTTGCACGATGGCAATTTGCGTCGACACTTCCGCTGGAGCAAAACCTGCGGCCCACCACCATACCAGTTATCCCCCCATTTCCCCGGCGCGGTTTACGTCTGGGCCCCAAATCTAAGGGGCGCCCCTGCTGACATAACAGACCCCCTCCTCCACTCCGCCGGGCCGTGTTTCTCTTCTACTCGGTTCCCCCCTCCCCCTGGCAGCAGCTTCACTCGTTCGTGGTTCGTCTTTTCCCCCTCACCCCCTCCACCCCCCCACAGCCCAACCCCCCACCTGGTGTGGGTCCCTCCCTCAGACCACTCAGCGCTCGCCCCATGACTGCCTCGGACATGACCTCGCTGGCACTCCGCTGAATGGCGGGATGGGGTTGGGGTTGGGGTGGTTATGGAAACGACAAGTGGGCAGCCCCCACGGGTATGAGGCGAGTTATGTGGGGGAACCCCCACTGGCAAACAGCAGCAGTAGCTATCCGCATTTGTCACCACCCACCATAATCACCATCACCTCTCTCCCCCCATACATACATACATACACATATACAGCTGGAAGACCCTTCCCCCCTCGTTCACCCACCTGGGGCCCACCGTTGAAAATCATGTCGCCATCAATCGGCACCACCTTCATCACAACGCTGCTAGCGACACCACAACCGCTCCCACCACCACCACCACCGCGGCGGCCGCGGCCGCCGCCGCTATCCCCCAGTCGCCAGGCCTCCCCGTAGCTCCCCTCACCCACTTTCACCAGGGCGGGCCGCTTCGCCGCAGCCCCCGCCACCCTGCGTCCCCTCCCTCTGCGGCCCGCCCCAGGAGCACACGACCCTTCCTCCCCGGTGGTTGCGGCAGTTGTAATGTCGGTTGCGGTGGTTGCCGCCAATAGCAGTTGGTCGATGACGTGGTCCATGGTGGGCAGCTGTTGGAGCTCAAGGAAAGGCTGAAGTGGTGAGGGGTGGGGTGGTGGCAGGGGGGTGTTGGCGCGTGTTAGATGCATGCAGATGTGTTAAAAGAACTGTGGGGTATCCGTATCAACTGTACACTGTCAGGGCCGTAGCGATTCACTTCTCCATGCAAGCTGTTGTTGTCAATGTTGTGCTAAGAGTGTTTTGAGGGGTTAGGGACGGAAGGGGGGTGTGGCGGGTTGCGACACCCGGGGGAGGAGAGCGGAGCTAGCGGACCTGCGGCTCTCTCCCGCGGACGGTACTGGGGCGCGAGGGGCCTCTGTCCTGCCCCCTCCTAAGCAAAGCCACCACCACCCCGGAGCCATGATGACCCGCACCCCCCGTGGCCACATGCAAATCCACCGAACCCCGTTCCGGTTCCATTTCCGAGTCCGTCGCATCCGCACTGACTGGCTCCCCCAGGGTCGTGGCGACCGAGCGAGCTGAGACAGCACTTGAAAGGCCGACGGCAGGCGTTGCGAATAGTGGAGGGAGTGGTCTTTCCGTTGGGGCTGGGCATAAGTCCCTGGCCAGTGCCAGGCCCGGCCAGATACTTGTAACGTTCATGCACACACACATGCATACGCCCTGGTATGTTTCCCCGGGATGCCGGTACTGACATGACATGGCACCCGCGTCCCCCACCCCAACCCACTCCACCCCATGTGTTCGCCAGGCTGTCTACCTGTTGGCCGCACAGCTGGAGGAGGCGCTGCAGCGGTGTGAGCGATGGCCCCGGGGCAGTGGAGGACCGCCGCACGGCGGCCGCCGCCTCCGCCTCCTCCGCCTCTGCCTCCGCCGGCGACGACGTGCGGCCCTCACCCGCGGCGCCGTTGCCCATGTCCCTGTCCCGGCTGCTGCTGCTCCTGCCGCTGCTGATCGGGGAAGAAGGCTCGGGCGGATGTGGGTCTGCTCTGATTACATGGAGCTCCTCTACGTCCAGCTCCTCCAGCTGCTCCTCCCCTCCCGGTGTACATTCTGCCTCCTCCTCCTCCTCCTCCACTTCCTCCTCTGGCTCTTCTCCAGGCCGCAGCTCCTCCAGCTCCTGCAGCTGATCAACTTGCTCCTCGCTTTGGCCGTCCTCCTCCTCCTCCTCCGCCGCCGCCGCCTCCGCCTCCTTCGCCGCCTCCTCCTCCGCCGCCCCGATCCTCCCGTCCTCCATACCCGGTGATGCCATCAGCACTTCCAGCCGTTCTTCACCAACGCAAGAGGCTCCCTCATCTCCGCAGAGCTCAGGGCTGAGCGAAGAAGTCATACGGTGCGCATGCGATACACGCCCATGCCGAGCTGCAGCGCCCTCGTCCGGCGTCAGGGCCGTGAGCGACATAGCGCTCACGCTCATGCACACGATGTCCGTCACCACATCACTACATGGTCCCCTCTCCCCGGGCGGAGATACGACAGGGGACAGAGAGCTTCGCCCGCCGCGGTGGCTGAGGACGACGCTAACAGCACCCGCCTCCGCCTCCGCCAAGACGGCCATGCTACAGCTGCTGGTGCGGCTGCGCTGGACAGCTGCTGCTGCTGGTGGTGGCGATCTGGCCCCGGACTGAGCGGAGCATTGCCCCGGCGGCACCAGCATCCTCTCCTCCCCGTTCTCCTCCTCCTCCGCCGCCTCCTGTGACAGCCATCCGCCGTGACCCACATCGCCTGCAGCGCCGCTTGGTGCAGCCGGGTGTGAGCCGCAGCTGGCAGTCCTGGAGGCTGGTTCGTGTCCGCCGCCACCACCGCCACTAGCCCTGATGACACCCAGGCGCCGTAAGCTTCGAGCCAGGACGTCAACCACCTCGTCCTGGCCGTGTGGGTCAGGGGGGAGCCCCAGTGGATGCAAGCCAGCGGGTGAGGGACCCGGAAAGCTCTGCGGGTGCGGGACCAGGGAGACTGGCCCAGGGGCCCAGGGGGAGGTGCAGGGGTGGTTATGCCAGTCCAGGGAAGTTGCCTGGGGGCTGCTGCTGATCGGAGGGGGACAAGATGGGGCGGCAGCGAAGACCTTGCACAGGCTGTTGTCCTCAGATGCTGCGGGTTCTGCAGGTTGCGCTGGTGCTGGTGCTGGTGCTGCCAGCCGCCGTCCACCGTTGGCCGGGACTCTAGCTGCTGCGTTGACACCAGTGGCGGCAGCAGTAGCAGCAGCCGGATGGCCTGCAGCAGCAGGAGCGGGCCTTGCGGTGTGTGCCCCATGCTGCACCCGTTTGGCGGGCATGCGTTGAGGGCCATTGCTGCGCTGGCTCTTGTGGTATTGGTGGCTGCGGCGGCGCTCAGGTTGCGGGCTGGGTACCGGGTCCTCCACGGCAAGTTCAAAGGCGTCGATCTGTACACCCATCCAGGAAACGGACCAGGAGGCGTGTTCCGCTCAGGGCTTAGCCCGGGACAGAGAAGATAGCAGTGAAGGTATGAGAACGTGGCCGATAAGAACGTGGTTTGGGTCCTGGGGGTTTGGCGCAGGCTAGGGAGGAGATAGTTCTTGGTTCGCAGCAAGGTGGCTGATGGGCTGATGTGTGGAGTCAACGGGACAAGGAGCTGACTGCGCAATGGCCATGGCTAATTTGTTCGTAGCGAAAGTGAGTATTTGGGAGATGTCCATGCAAGGCATGGCGCGGAGATTGCTCTGATAATGACGAACGAGCTGATGGACTTCACAAGGAAAGTTGTTACATGTTGTATCGGCGGTACTGGCCAGCAGGAGACATGTATTCCCCCACAACAGAAGTCTGTCAAGGGACCCACAGGCGAACTGATAGACTTGCCAAGCTGATGTCGTACCTCTGCGTATCGCACTACAAGTTCGGCAAAGTGTGCTCTCATAGCCAGGAGCCGCTCATGTTCCCTGCGGCTGCCAGCACTCTCCTTCTTATGGTGCATGGCGTCTAGCACCATTGCGAAAGGCAGAACCACGCTTGTCCGCCGGTCCCTTAAGCTCTTAAGTAGACCTCCCGGGCAAACAGCGGCAGGAACATTCCCTGACTTAAGCTCATGCCCGCCTGGCAGAACATAACGGGTGCTCTTAAAGCCCAAAGCTGTGTGAGCAGTTTCGGTTGTGTTCCCGGAAAGCTCGTCCTTGCCACAAACGTCACTTAACACAGCTGCTCCTCTGTCAGGAGCTGATGGCTGCGACGGGGAAATGAACATGACATGAAATTGATTTTATACAGAAAGAGATTTCTGTCAGTAGGGGCGAAGCAGCTTCCGACGTGACGCACCTCCTTCGCCCTCCGTTGAAATGTCTTCAGCACAAACGGCTTGTTATGATTTGTGCGATCTGTAAGCATTTTTACTATATGCTGTGATCCCGGGCTACCTCACGCGTCTGAAAGAACACTCAGAAACCCTTGCCTAGGTAAACGCGGGCTGCGCGCTATAGATTAAGCCATTATCGTAACGTCGTTTGTATTGACACGAATGCAAACATTTTTAGGCCACAACACGATGAACTGGCGTGACTGAAACAAACATTCCTTGCGATTGGATCCGGATCTTGCCAGGGCCAGCGTTCCAGCGACCAACAAACATAGTCACATTTCCCAACATCACGCTTAAGATATTTACACAATTGACACTTTTCTTGCGCATAAGCCATCACAACGTGCCGTCCGTGCCGCCATGCCTCCCGCTCTCCATGAACGTATCGATGAGCTCCTGAAGGGGCGCCAACTCCTTCTCGTCCACCAAGTTGTAGTGCTGCGACGCGGTGTAAGGGGTAGCATGGTAATCCCGGTCAAGCTTTGTAATGAATCCCAAGCCCGTCCTTGCTGGATGCGCGTGGTCCATGAAAACATCACATATGTTATTCCGCAGAAACCCGTGCCGCTGTTGCAACAGACGTGTGCTCGAAGACGAATCACCTGCAACCCTTCGCACACCTTGACAAAATAAATGAAGTGCTTGAAGCACGTCTTTAAATGCGCCTCTTCGCCCAGGGTACAGATTGCCGTGAAGTGCGAGTGGTAGATGTGCGCGTACACCCGGAAGAGGCGTTTGAAGATGGTCTTAGTTACTTCCAAGAAGTTGGGGGGAAACGGGGAGCCGAATTGCTGTGGGAATATCCTGTCGTCGTCGATCTGGAGAGGGGTTGGGTACGGAAGGCAGCATGCACAAGCATTGTAGTGCGCTTAGTATTGCAAGTGGAGGTTTGCCACCTTGGTGGTTTCGCCAGACCCGTGTCTTTATCAACCCATATCAAGGGCTGCAAAATTCCACACACCTGCTCCTCGATCCAGTCGTACAGCCGGTTGATATACTCGGGTGCTGAGCATTTAATGGGTTTCTTCACTTTAACGCCATCCGCCCAAAGATACTCATACTGTTACCACAGCGCGAAAGCCGTCACCAGAGAGGACGGGAAGACAGGAAAGCGATCAGTGCAAGGCACACAGAAGCAAGGCGATTCGGTCTCAACGATTCCTCATGGCATCAGAAATATAGCAGCCTTGACTTCCCGTTTGAGCTGGAGGAATTGCTGAAAATGAAGGCAATATTTGTTTCAGTAATTGTGGCACGTAGTTCCAGCAAGTTTTGGTGTACATACCTTCTAGTCCCAACCCTGACGCGCATGCCTATGGGACTAGGAGGCCGGCGTGAAGAACACAATGTATGGGCGCCAGAGCAAGTTTTCCGTGCTCATTTGTATCTCATGTGTGTACACGATGGATGACCATAAAACCCCGGCGATGACCCGACTATGCGATATTGCACCTGCCTGTACGGCCTAAGGGACTCATCACACCCACCTTGGCGCTCGCGGACATGATTTCGCAAGACCGTTCCGTGCAGACTTCCTCCAGAGTCCCGTACAATATACTTATCGCATTGTAGAAGTCCACAGTATTGACGGCAAGCCACTCATTCAGGTCCTCGCCGGGAGGCAGCTTCACTGCCTCCATTATGTTCCCACTGCCCAGCGTCGCATCGAGGTGACGTTTGAGTTGTAACCCCTATCATTGGGATCCTTAACACAGGTCATATGTTGCTCCGTGCCGCGTCCCCGGTACTGAAGTCCCACCTTGCTGCCAACGGGCGTGCTCTTCCGCGGCCGAAATGTTTTCGTGCTTCTTGAACTACATGTGCACAAACAAAACGTGATCATACGATTGCCCATGCAGAGAGCATAATCCTAACGAGAACCGACTGCAATTGCATAGCAACACTTAGCCTTGCTACCTGATGCCGAACATGATGTAATAAAGTGAGAATTCTTACAGTAACCCTGAGTTATCTAATCCTCAAGATAGCGACACAGCTGGGGCAGGTAGCGTCACGAATGAGTGGCCCAATTTTTGGTTGGGTAGTGACACGTAAAATTTATTTGAGGAACACTTTCATGATAAAGTAACTTGATGTATTTGAGGTTTTTAATACGCGTATTTCATTGATGTCATTTGCACCAAGACCGGCTGCTGTTCGTCAATGTTTTACCACCGCCGTATAGTGATGCTTGACTACAAAGTACAGAGATGACATAGAAGCATGATTCCGAGCTCTTACATGTAGGAAAATACAGGTAACCGTCGAATTAGGCAAAGTTCGTTGCACCGCTGGAGGAAACTTAGCGCCCACATACAACGCCCACTGCTGCACTCGCGCTTGCAATGTCACACCTCGCGCATCGCGCAACCTCACCAACTCCGTTCAAAGCAGCGAACCTGGCTAGCCATGGCGCGCAAATGGGTTGAATCCCTGTACACATCTGCACGCCCCTCCAAACGTTATGCCAAATTCAGCCCTGGGAACATATGACGCCAAACAACGAAACTTGCCTACACACCACGCATGCCCGTTTGCTACAAAGCACGTCGTCCTTTGACTATCCCGCGCCAACATGAGTACGACCGCGGCGGTGGGCACACCTGTGAGGCGTGTCACCTCACCAAAACACATGGCATCGTGTATGTAACACTACTGGGCGGGAAAGCAAACAGCAGCTGACGACTAGGATGGCCACTCAAAACGGAAAGCAAATGCCACCAGCTACTCCTGAAGCTCGATAGCACCCAACTGCGTAGACGGAACAAACGTCCCGGTGGGCGACCCACATGGCAGCGAGGCACAGCCATCATGTGCCGCAACTTATCCAATGGCGTTGTCCGCAACATCAGTCCACAGCTGCATCCAGCGCTTCAGCGGCTTTTGCACCACTGCTGCCGTCGACCATGTTGCCCAGCCCACGTCTCTTGCTTGGGGTTGGGGTTGGCGGAGGTGTCCGATCGATGAACCCCATAGGCTTCGCTACACCGATAACTTCATCCATCACACACGCACACCTGGATGCAACTCTAACCTTGGTCAGGTCTGGTGCATCTACGACTGTGATGGCCGCGCCTGGCTGATCTGCTGGTTTGCCGACGGCAGACTAACAACGTCCATGGTATGCCGAAGTACGCGCACAAGTACGCTTACTGGACCACGCTTACCAAAACACGCTATTTGTAACAAAATTTGAAGCAAACAATTGCTTAAGGCTTGGAGCCATGAAGTGGGTACCCATAATGTGTGAACGTATAGGAACGTACAGGAACTTAGAAGAACGTATTCAATCACGTTCGCGCATTCCTGGCGGTAACAGCATACCGAGTGCGTTGCTCTTGCCAGAGGCTAACGTTCCAGTAAACATGAATAATGATTTGGGCATCGCTCAATAGAGCAGGGTCATGCATGTTGCGTAAACTTCGTACGCTTGAATGCGGAAAAACAGCTCCGCGACTTTTAATCCAAGTGGAAACAACCCCTAACAGCGACGAGATGGCAGAGCGTGATGAAGTGCGCGGCGGAGTCGGAGAAGGTCCGGAGGAGAACGAAGTTAATGGATATGACGAAGGCGATAAGAATGGCACTCGACGGAATCACCCAGAAGTGGACGATGCGGTGATTAACTGACTCCGTTCCTTATTCCGCGTTGTCTGAAAGCAGGCGCAGCCAGCTGCAATTAGGCCTATCCGGTTGCGTGTAAGAGGAAAAGGTGAATGACAGGATCTTGGTTGAGTCAGATAGCGCGAAATGAGCCGTGCAGCCGCTGAAGTTTGAACTGGCTCGGCTAGCGGCCCCGGGCCATGTCTAGCCTATGGAGAGCCCCGAAGCGTCCCTTGTAGTAGGGTTGAAACGGGGTGCTTGGCTCCGCGGACCGACCTGTGCTGGGTGGTTGGTCGGTGCTGGTCGGGACCCCACGTTGTGTAACGCTCGGACGGCAGCATTGGCGGTGATTTCGGGGACTCGATCCCATGAGAGAGTAGCTTCGGACGCGGTGGGGACGGAAGGTCCAGCGGTTGGGATGCCGGACATGGGGGCGGTGGCAGGGAGTTCAGAAGCGGATGTGGTAGATGACGAAGATGACGAAGACGATGTCGAAGATGACGAAGACGATGTGTGAAACAGTGGGGTATATCTTCACCCGTGGCAGCTACCCTGCGAAACCCTGCCTTCCCCGGTATTTCGGGGCACCCTCATCCAGTCACCCTAGTCAACTTCTCAGTGGATCGCTCAGGTTCCGCACCCACCACCAGCATCCAACGGAATCTGCCGGGTCGACAGCGCCCCAACTCCATTGATGAGGAGACGATGTTGATGAGGACGAAGACGATGGTGATGAGGACGAGCTTGGCGAGGTGAATCGCCTAGGCTCTGATACCAATTGAAAGGTCCTAACAATTGGGGAGCTTAGGCTGACTTTACTTTTCCGAGATACCGGCGCGTACCAAGAGAATCGGGATTTTCAATCTCAACTTAGACTTACAATATGGACATTTTGGTCCGGTTAAATAGTCATGCTAGCGCGCCACGACCTCACACACCGTACACACAAGTCCTAGCTCCGCTAGCTCCGAAGTTACGACACGGTCACACACGTGTTCCGAAAGTTCGCCAACTAACTTCATGATATTACAGCGGGGTTAACGCGATTCCCCGTCGTCATAGTGAGCCACCGATTAAAGTGAACCAACTAAGCTTTACTTAAGGCCACGGAACCTTGCAATAGGGACAAAAGCAAACATAATAAATAAAGTCTTGCTCTCCAAAGCGGTCTTGAACATCACCGACTGGCTGGAGAAAAAAAAGCATCATTGCGCGCGCCATGGTGCCACATTTACTAATTCATGTAAATTATTAGGAACGTTATTAGGGACGCAATTAGGGGAGGCGTTATTAGGAACGCAATCATTTATTTACACCCCCCAATTGCGATTTGCAGCTGCAGCTGCTGCTTCATACATCATGAGACCGGCGCTTGGCTCGTGGCACAACAGGTGAAGTCCCTGTCCGATATCGCGAACACACAGCTGCTGCGGCCGTAGCACAGCCCTGCAGGTGTACTGCAGCGACTGGTCCTACCCAGCTCCAAGCAGATGTACAAGCTACCGGAGGGGGTTGTGGGAAAGATATCGCTCAGTCGGCGGAACGTCATCATGCCGTACAACTCGCCCTTCCAGGTCTTGGGGCTGAAAAGCGGGTAAACTGAAGTACCATTGACGGTGGCAGCACGTAGCGCCTTCGGCTCCTCGTTGACACAAGTGCTGTCTGTGGTTCAATGCACGCAAGGTTGTGAAATGCATACAAACATTATTATTATTATTATTATTATTGGCACAGAAGAGACAAAGCGCACAGCAGTACATGAAGCAGTGCAGTGCATGTGTAGTAGCTGGTACAGTAAGGCACACATAACGTCTACAAGTACGCGCTAAACGCTTCACCAGCATCTCAAGAGGCCTTTTCAGCGGCCAGCTACTACAGCATGCAGCAGTGCAGTGCATGCAGCAGAGGGTGGGGTAGCTATGGGCAATCAGGTAGGCAACATGTTTCGCAAAGTCATAGCATGCTAGCTAGCCGATTCACATCGGTATGAAATAATAATAATGAAGGATACATACAGTGTAAGAGCCTAGCTCAGGACTTAGGATATTTCCGAGTAGGGAATCCATTCCTTGTCATCATTTCATCGTCAAGGCAAATATCATACACGCAGGACATAGAAACATCTTTCGTAATCCTTGCAGTTAAAGCCGTACTCAGCAGTACATGGCCACGGCCATGGCTGTAACGATCCCGTACCCGTCTGCCCGTTCACGGCCAGACCTGTGTCGTAATTCTTCACTGGAAGGTGCAATTCTCTTACGCAGGAATCTCTACTATCGTACAGCAATCTCATCCAAGCACCTCCGACGGACTGCAAGCGACTATAAAACCCCAAGGGAACCCCCCCGGTGTTTATCAACACCTTCACAGTGGACTAGTCGCTAAATCTGTCTAAGTGACCAGGTAGGCTCTCACATACAGAATAACATCAGCAAATACCGTTAGTAAACGACGGGACACCGTTTGCCTGATGAGACGCTGATATAATAATCCTGAATAATAATCACTTGAAGACAGAAGTCAGTTTGGATTCGGGTGGGCAGTGTCTACAAACCATCTATTTCAGGCCTGCCTAACATGCCATGGCGCGAACCTAGGTATGGACCATTCTAAACCACGACGTATGTACTATCTATTTAAAGGCCATATGTACCTATTCTGGCATGGTCTATGAATAGACCGTAAATAATTTTACAGACGCTCAATCCGACGTCCGAACGAACTTCTGCCTTCCGTGAATATTTATTATTATCATTCCCTATGGCATAAAACGGGGGGTAACCCCTTAAGCGTAACCCAGGGGGCAGGGGTAGGGGTAAGTGGTTACCCGTGTGGGTATGTACGAAGGGAGGCCGGTAACCTAACCCCGGGTAGGGGTAATACACTACCCAGGGGTTACAGACAGGGTAACCCATGTTTGCAAGTGTGCCTCGACCAAACCCGGAAGCTCCGGCAGGGGACGTATGCTGGTGTCAATGGCTTGTAGGACGTCCCTGTCTCACCTGCCTACATATGCATGCACAGCTGTCACATCCGTCTATGTGAGCACATATGCCTGTCTCGCCTGTTTATGTGAGCACACATATGTGCATGCCTCTCTATACACTTCCATCCACGCCTGTCGCGCCTGTCTACACATGAAAACATACATGTCCACCAATCACTTGTGAGGGCACAATTGTCAACATTGCCTCACCAACACATATTCTGGTACCACTTTTGTACATGAGGCCCATAATAACAGGCTTTTTAAGGTAATTAACATAAAGTCAGCAAATGTAGAAGTTATACATGCATAATAGGTGTGTGTTTTGATTAAAGAATAGGCCCCACGCTTACGACATTGGGGCTCATGCGGCAGAAGGCCTTTTGCCTAGGCAGGCAGCTAAACCCCTCTGGTCGGTAGGGCCATGCAGCAGCAGCAGCAGCAGCGCAGGAGCCTTTGGAAAATGCACGGTTCCTCAACTATATACATGTTATGAATGCGGTAGCCAATACACATTACAATCGTGAACCTGATAATCAGTTTTAAATTACAGGGCCCGCTGCACGTGTTTGCATGGGTAGCATAGCATGTACATGCTGTACCCACCCAATCTATCGATTACTCATTTATCATACTCCTGCTCTCCATGTCCGGGCCCAATTGACTTACTGACGATAAACTCCAGTCTGTTAATGCTCATTCCCGCACAGGGGCTGCCGCTGCTATTCGTGGCTACCAGCTGGAAGCAGTAGGTGGCGGTGGTGGCGGTGACGTTCAGGGGCCCCGTTGGGATTGATGCTCGGTAGGGCGGCCGCAGATTAGTGTCACGGACATTGCAGGACGCGAAGAAGGGGAAGTTGTCCACAAGGAAGGTGTTGCCCCCGCCGAATGGGGGTGGGGGTGAGAGCTGCGGTGCCTTGGGAACCTTGGGGGGCTTGGGCGCCTTTGGTGGGCTGGGCGCCTTGGGCGCTTTTGGTGGGCTGGGCGCCTTGGGGGATTTAGGGCTCTTGGGAGGCGGTGGGTGTGGAGACGGCGGGGATGAAGTTCGTAAGATAGGCGGCGGTGGGGCGGGTGGTGGTGGGGCGGGTGGTGGGGATGGTGGTGGTGGAGATGGTGGTGGTGGTGGTGATGGTGAGGATGGTGGTGGTGGAGATGGCTGTACAGATGGCGGAGATGAAGGGGGCGGGGAAAGGGGCTGGGCACGAGGAGAGGGGGGTTGGGAGGTTGGAGAGAGCTGC
>NW_003307573.1:183958-221993 GCF_000143455.1 Volvox carteri f. nagariensis | reverse complement strand
AGTCGATGGTGGGGATGGCGATGGTGGGGAGGGCGGTGGTGGGGAGGGCGGTGGTGGGGAGGGCGATGGTGGGGAAGGCGATGGTGGGGAGGGTGATGGTGGGGAGGGCGACGGTGGGGAGGGCAATGGTGGGGAGGGCGACGGTGGGGAGGGCGATGGTGGGGAGGGCGATGGTGGGGAGGGCGATGGCTCCGGGCTGGGTGGCAGTGGAGGTGGAGGGTTAGGGGGAGGCGAACAAGGGCAGTAAGTCATGCCAAACTTGACATAGCCCCACGCAGTGGGGGAGTCCGGGCAGATGGGGTTGGTAGCATCATTGGCAGCCACCCAGTCAGTTGCCATCCAGGCGGGCAGTGAGCTGGATGCATTCATGGGCAATATGCTTTTGGCAAAGAGTATAATGTAAAACGTAACGTCTTGGCACGGAAAATAATTAACCACAAAACCACCAAACATTAACCCTAAAGGGAGTGTTACGTTTTGGCCCGGCCACCATTGTGCTAAACCATAGTTAACTTCGGAGCTTATATCACGACACCCGGTGCTGCCATTATACATGCTCTGAAATTGGCTCTCGAAGAAAAAGTTTCCGTACACCGAGACGGTACTATCTGGCTGCCATTCAATCACGAGGTTTGGAAGGCCAAGGGCAGCAATTGGGTCAGGGATGCTGGGGTCAGGTTGAACAGAGATAAATGCCGGGCTGATCTCCTCTCCGGTCCAGCTGGAACGAAATGGGGCCCTGATACCCGACACTGGTACACCTTGGCTGGTTGTCAGTATGACACCGCAGGATGGTGCAGGCGGCATAGGTGGCGGAGGTGGGGGACTTGGCGGCGGGGGCTGAGCCGGGCAGGGGCAGTAGCTTATGCCGAACTTGATATAGCCCCAGGCAGTGGGGGAGTCCGGGCAGATGGGATTGGTAGCATTATTGGCAGCCACCCAGTCAGTTGCTGCCCAAGCGAGGCTGCCGTCGTTTTCATTGAACAGGGCCACGAGGTAGTAGAATGTTGTTGGGGGCCCACAGGGTTGAATCAAGCTGGAGTAGTCGGTGCTTGTAGAATAGAAAATGGGGAAGGTAACTGTTGTTCCAGAGCCTACTCGAACATAGCCAAGTGGACCCCCGGATGTGATTGGCGGAACACAGCCTGCACTGCCATTGTAAGATGCATTGAATTCGGCTTCGGATAACAAGCCAAAACTCGTCATCCAATCTTCTGGTTGTTCCCAGCGTATCACGATGTTTGTTGTTCCATTGAAGTAAAATCCTGCATAGAAATCCGTATCCATATCCTGCAAAATGAACGCGGTGCTGATCTCCTGGCCCGTCCCTGCTGCAAGGACGGGAGTCCGAATAGCGCTGACAGGGACACCATCACGGTACAGGACGGTCACCGGACCACAGTTGGGTACGGGCGGCATCGGGGGAGGGGGCGGTGGTGATGAGCTGCTGGCTGCTCCCTTTTGCACACTCAGCAGCAGCACCACCGGCAGCAGTACCAGCAGGACGTTTGCGGTGGTGGGCAAGCAGAGCCTCCTCGGCGGGAAGTATCGGTGGAAGCCACAGTTAGATGGTCGTTCTGTCGGCGGGCAGCAACAGACATAGTTCCACTTATGCTGGCGGCAGCTGAGGCGACTACTGCTCATGCTATTTCCGCACCTTGATGACGATGTGTGCCCATTACGACCTTCAAGGTACTGGCGAACATTGGTAGCTGCAATGTCTTCACTCTATAATCCAGTGGCTAGTTAATTGTTGCTCTTGTAGTTCGCCTGACTTGTTACACCCTGAATTTGATTACTGCACTTATTCATATATGTGGCTCGATGTGCGAGTGAATTTGATTCACGCAGTGTAGTACACACTGCGGATGTGTGTATGTACAGGCTGCCTCAGCTAGCTACCCTGGCAGCAGCCAAACAGACGAGTAGCTAAAGCTGATGTCGGTGTCACTACTTTCCCAGCAGCTAGCCCTGCGTGCCGTACATATTGCAGCAGATAACGGGTAGGCAGGCCTTCAGGGAACTAACGTAACCATGTATGGCAATAAAAATGCAAAAAGGAATGTCCCATGCGTGAATGAAGGCCAGGAGACAAAATGGAGACATGTATGTGCAGATGGCCTCGTGGGCAATTGCCCACATTGCAATAATGAGTGCTGTTAGCAGGTGTTAGTAATCTTGCTGCTCAAGCGACATACGTTCCGCAGTAAAGTACCTCATCGTTGTTGATGAAGGTAATGACAGCAGGAAGGTGATGAATGCATCAGGTTATGTATGCAATGTTGCAACAGAGCGGCTTGGTTTATGGCAAAATTAGCTCGAGATAGGGAGCTCCCTACATGTAGTATCCTGGGCATATCACGGGATCTGCATCCACCGTTCGGTTCTTTCCTGGAATAGACTCACGTCGGACGTGATATAACACTATCGTACATACTATACGACGGTATACATATATGTTCAAGAGAACAAGCAAATTGGTGTTGGTGGCGGCATAACATCTTTATTATTACTGATTTTTGGCATGTTATTTCTCACTTTTGCTTCAGTGCCAATCTATAATGATTTTTATAAAATTACAGGCACAGGAGGAACTGTAAAAGAAGCAAATGTTCTTTTCAATAAAAGAACCTGGTAATATTGCAAGGGTACTCAAATCTCAAGGTAACTTTACTAAAATTCAAGGAGATTAATTTTATGGATAAAAAACTGCTATTAGAAGCATTGAAGCAAAGAATGGATGGCGCAATTAGATACTAGACGGCATAGTTTCAGACGCACGAGAAAGTATAATGCATTATACCTTCTATCATATGATGCGTGATACTTTCCATCATGTAATGGCAAAGCTTTGGTGATGATTCGTTCCCCGCTCTCATCATAAGCCTCTCTGCTCGAGGATGCTATGTATGCTTGCCAGGTAGCGAGGTAGGGTGGGCTGGTCGGTACCTTCCTACTGGATAGGAAGGTACCTATCCCTCCCCCCCTCGAGTGAATGTCCTCGGGCGCCCCCGGGCATATCCCGTAGGATTTTGGTTGTTTGAGATCCCGTAGGATTGTGAGTATGTTTGTTATTGTAACATTTCGTCAGTCTCCGTCCGAGATGGAGGACTTTGTATTTACTCAGCTGGTAGACTTCTCGCCCACCCGGGCATCCATCTTTGGGGTAAGAGTATGCTGCATCTTGCCTGGTGTGCGATATGTTCGCAACCGGATTCTATCCGGGGAGTTCCCACCTCCTAGCAATTCGCACCAATGTAACACCAGGCAAAGAGTACTCAGGGAGATGCCAGGGGAGCTGATCCCTCTTACACAATCCCGCTCTTTGTACACACGTGCACCCGCATGTAAAGTGGAGCCAGACAAGCAAGGAAAGATGTGCCGCTGCTGCAACTCATCAGCTGCCACACATGAACGGTGGAACACTCCTTATTTGTCAAACCAATTTTGAGGATGTGCGATGAAGATGCTGTAAGGGACGTTTCTTACCGACTGTAAACGTTTATGAGCAATACACATGCATGCATTTATGTTTGTAATACTGGATTCACATGCTACGTTACGTTGCGAAAACTTTTTTGGAAAAGTGGGCCTGAAAAAGTCACCCAGTTCACATGGGACATTACGACGACGTTGTGTTCGTTGGCGCGAGCTGTGTAAACCATCTCCATTTTATGTCTTTCAATGGCCAAAACTTCAGCACATCCCCTTAGAATCGCAATATATAATTGACGGGTTATTGGCAGCCCTGCCTACAGCAATGGCACCAGAGGTCGGCAAATCGGTTTCTACGGCTGCGGGAGAGCATAATTTCGGTCAATAAACCTAAAAAAAATTTTGGCGCCTTCCGGCGCCAAAAGAGACAGCATTTCAGGGCTCCACGTCCCGTACACATTGCAGGGGGGGCAAGGGTTCGTTGCCAAGCAAGTTCTTGCGCCATGAAGTTAGCATCGCCCCCGAGCTATTCATCGCCGACCGCATGCGGTTGAAGCGCGGGGCGTGAAGGATATTCTCGACCTTATCGGTGATATGCGTGTAAGGTGCATCCTAGTGGAGGACTTGTACTTGGCCATCGCCCCCTTCAACATTGCATCCTCCTTCTTCAAGGACCCGACATACTCAGCTTCACAAAAAGACCTTCGTTGAACTTAAGCCGGTGATGTTTGGTACTTTAAGCCAGTCCATGTATTCACAGATCGTTGGGAAGTGAGTGAAAGGCATGGCTTGGTACAGGACCATGTATGCGCCACAAAACAGAGCCAACAAGGGATTGTCGGCAACCTCGGTCATGGCCAGGTGCTTGTCAGTTTGCTGTTGCTGCTGATCCTGCGTGTACTGGACTACAGCCGCTTTGTGGGAGTAGGAGGCCTCGTGCCGGGTGTAAGCTGAGCGATCCCAGTTCGTGCGGGAAATGGTGGCGTTACTCTCCTTATGTGTGTCGCAAAAAAACAGATGACCGTCGTCGAGCCCTGAAGTGCATAGGCCCAGCTCTTGAAATCACCACCACAAGTGTCAGTCAGCCAAATAATGTCCTCGTTGGGATTACGAGGCCGCTCAAACCCGGGGGGACACCAACGGCATCGATCTTATTGGTGGACTTGGTGCGCTTGGTTGCAGGTTGGCGGTGGCATTGGGGGTGGCGGGGGGCAGGAGTGTTGCCGGCTGCTGTTCGGGAGCGGTGGTGTTGGGGGTGGTGGGCAGGAGAGGTGCTGGCTGCTGACTGGGACCGGTGGCGGCAGTGTTGGCTTGAGTGTGCCTTTTCTTCTGTGGAGGAAGGGCCACGGTGCTGGCGTTTCCGGAGGTGGGAGGTGGTGGTGCTGGGAAAAGTAGACCTGGAGAGCTTCACCGGCGCTGCCCGATGGCCCAAGTAACGGCTCTTCCGCCTCAATATATGTTGCTGGGGGATCAGCAGTGGCTTTACGACCGGTCAGCGTGCCGGCCAACGTGCGTTGTCGACCGCTGGAAAATTCTGCACGCGTTTCCTTCGTTCCCCGGCGAGATGCCGCGGTCAGCAGTTAAAAATACAAGCAATATGATGAAGATTATGTATAGGATAGGCCACATGGGACCAATATCTGGTATGCCAAAGTCCACAATTGACCAAGTCAAGTGCTGCGGCAGCTGCAAGTCATCGGTACAGACGCTAGAAATGTAATAATGTATCAGTGATAACCGTCACCGAATTGTGTAGAGGTGGTCGTGACATTCTTTTACAAAGTCAAACACAGAGTTCGAGTCCAGCGCGCGGCCCTACGGGCCGCAATAGAGGCTTCAATCACGTCTTTCGGTCGAATTTTGGTCATTTGGGTCCCGCAGCCGGGGCCTTAAGCCGAATTTCGGCTGCGGGTACTGTGTTACGGACCCGCAGGACCCACCGGATTTGCCGACCTCTGAATGGCACTGCATCCCGCGCGAGCCGCGATGGCGTTTGCCCTAGCGGCCGCTATGGATGTAATTTTTGCCAACCTTGAGGATATGTTCAATTCTCAATGGCAGTGCT
The DNA here is from genome assembly GCF_000143455.1 of Volvox carteri f. nagariensis. Lineage (NCBI taxonomy): Eukaryota > Viridiplantae > Chlorophyta > Chlorophyceae > Chlamydomonadales > Volvocaceae > Volvox > Volvox carteri. Next base: position 216,493 of record NW_003307573.1, on the reverse strand, counting down.
TGCGCGTTTGGGCCGACGCGGCGCGGCCCATGCCGCCGGAAGTGCGGCCGACTTGCCATTTCGCGGATGGCTTCAGCCCTGATACTACAATGGGTTACATATTGGCTATGTAAGGGGTCGTGCGCGGGCGAGCAACACGAGCGGCGTTGTCCTTGTTCATTTTCCAAAATAAACTGCAGCGGTGTGACTAGAAATTCGGTCGGAGTGCAAAGCGCGCACAATTTGTCAAATATGTGGTCTTTATAAGCGATTGGGCTTGGCTGTTTGTTATAACTCGCGAAATTGGCGACGCAATTCAGGTAACGGTACGAGGGGTCGAAATTCACCCCCCCCCCCCCGGGTCACTTTAGACTTTTCGTCCACTTTACCGGTAACGTACCGTTACCATGTCCGAACCGACCACTTTTCCCAAAAAGTCTTAACGTAACGTAGCATGTGAACTGGTAAATATAGCAGTGCAAGCAATTCAAACAGAAACTGCATTTGTACCCACGCGCGCACAGAAACTGCATGTGTACACCCCACAAATCCAATAATCAGCAGCAGCAAGTCACCCAGACCTACCATAAAGCAAGCAGATCTTCGGAGGCCGCTTGTGTTGGCCTTCGTTGCCCTGCTGCTGGATACCTACATGTATAAGGAAGCATACAATCAAACAAAGCGACACGATGGCAATAACGACAACACACGTCACTTGGTGCGTGCGTGAGATTGTGTTATATTTCCAGCAGGAAGCGCGCATGGCTGGACAAACTACTCCCAGACAGCAGGAACATACCTTTACACGCAGCCGCAGCCACCTTTTAACGACCACTTACGCAAAAGTGTGTCTGTTGGCTTGCCATAAAAGCCTGCATGAGCTGCGGACTAGCTTTTAAGGCCCGCATGGGTTACGGCCGTAAGTCATGCCGTAGCTCATGGGGCGGAAGTGTACGTCCGGAACCAGTTAGGTTCAGTTGCTGTCCGTCGAAATTTTGACGACTAGCGAGGTGGGCCAATCATTGATACACAGGACTTGATGAGTGAAATGCGCTAAGAAGGTGTATTGAACTTTATGGGTTACGGCGGAAGTACAAACGCTGAGGGTATTAGGGTTCCTATGCTCGTCTATCCTGAGATATGGCCAATGTGAGTCGCCAGCCGAAGACATAAGGGAAACATTACATAATATTTTCCATGCGGGAAATATTCAAGAAAATCTGAAAATCTGATGTTCTCAGGGAAGATGGCTATTACTTGTTGGGCCAACATCATTTATTCACTATTAAAGATGACTACTTTTGAAATCGATTGATGAAGTAGTTTTCTGAGTAGTCTTTGGTGTTCGGTGGACAACTGAAGGTTTTGATTGTACTTACGGCCGGCGGCGGTCTTCTGTAGGGTGCAGTGCGTGACATCGAAATGATATTTATTATTATCATTCATGTAAGTTATGCTGTGCGCAAAGCGGCAAGTACTTGTTTCAATTGTACTTCATTAAGTGCTCGTCCTGAAGTGCGGCAAGTGCGGCGCAGGCGCTGCACTCGACCCGTTCGGGGTCCACTGTAACAATCGCATTCGCAGGAAGTCGGCCGTCGCCTAAATCGCGCCCTCATTCACATACGACCCTGACCAACGGCAACCATTGGTTTGCCCACCTAAAAGGTGGGCAAGAACCTAGATGTTGGATGAAATGGACGAGCATGCTCGGAAGGAACGCCGTAAAACAAGGCGCTGCGTTCGGGGCCAGATGGCGAGGTTTTATTGAATAATATGGAAAGTATGGTAAAATGAAGGGCGCAGAAGTCCGAAAGATGTGCAGTGTAAGGGAGTGGCCGAACAGCAGGCATATGGGATATGACATCCAAAAGAATGGCAAAGGGAAGCGTCAAGTAAAAAGAAGAAACAAAAAAAAGAACTAGCAATAATGAGCGTTGTGTTCGAGAACTGCAGGAAGAGTGTGTAAGGAGTTGCGCATTAAAACCAAGCTGTCCGTCTGCAAAATTAATGAGCAAAGTATTCACAGTAAGGCGAGGAAGAGGAGGAGAGAGTATAGGAAGAGGAGAGGAGTCGCCTTCAGGGTAAGGAGGGTGCGGAAAGAGAGAAGGGAAAGGAGGGAAAGAAGAAAGGGGAGGGAGAGGAAAGGGAAGACATGAGGGTGAAGAGCACGTTCATGTTGCTTGTATTGCCGTGTTTGTCTTTTCCGACAACAAAGCTCAGGATCTTCCCAACGCATCCCAGAAACCAGAAAACATGACAACGTGAAGCAGCAAGCATAGAACATCGGTCAAAACGTCGTAACAAACATAGAACCTTGTACTCGAATACTGCAGGTAGAGAAGTGTAAGGAGTTAATCGTTCATAATAGAAAGCACATCTGCAACGTTAATGTACAAATCGTCCACAAGGACACGAGGGATGTAATTGACGTAAAAGATAGGAGGGAGAGGATGGAAGGAATGCGAGGAATGTGTGCCTGGGAGCCTGGGATTCTGAGAGCATGTGTACCTGGGAGCCTGGGAACCTGGGAGCCTGGGAACTGGGAGCCTGGGAACGTGGGAGCATGGGAACCTGGGAACGTGGGACCCTGGGATTCTGAGAGCATGTGTGCCTGGGAACCTAGAATTCTGAGGGCATGTGTGCCTGGGAGCCTGGGATTCTGAGAGCCTGTGTACCTGGGAGCCTGTGTACCTAGGCATTCCGTGTACCTACTTCTCGCACATGATTTTGTTGAACGCGCTCGCAGCATCATTCCCCATTCTCCGAAAGCAAGGATGGTATGTACTCCAAACTCATCCACTGGACGATGCTGGCTGTATTTCTTGCGCGGGCGATCTTGTCGCCGACGGGCGATGTTGTCCAGGGCGTTCCGGTCAAACTCGTAGGCGCCGACCTCATTACCGTTGTCCATGGACATTGTGTTGGAAGGATACGTTAAGGTTCAGATAAAATGAAGAAATGAAGAAGCGCTCCTTCATAGTATGGAGATGGTAGAATCTTCAAGCAACTTTTGAACGACCAGGGAGAGTTGCTGATAGGCGAATTTGTAAGAAGCTATAGAATTCCTTTATTCTTTCAAGGTAAATGAATGCTTATGTATTCGTCCGTTACTAGCGTGAATGTAAATCTTATTTTAGGCGTAGCCGAAAATGTGGTTTGAAGAGGGGCGTCAGAGCGGCGTTGTACGGTGCAGTTAGTTGGTTGTTTTGAACTGCTATTTGATCGGTGGTGTTTAGTCTTGTCGAATTATCTTCCGGGCGATCTCGGACTCGACTGCTAGTTGATACAAGCTCTCTTTACCAGAACAGCTGCTAGCTGCCGCTGTTATTGTCCGTTGGTCAGCGGTGTGAATTTGACGACCTTTTTCTTTTCTTTGACAACCTTTCTTGAAGCTTGCTGGGTCCGTTATAACTATTTCGATAGTTTAGCTTTGCTTGTGGTTTCCAGGTTTTGAAGGCCAGCTGCAGCACTGTCGTTTCCTCCTCCACTGTCGTGTCCTCTGCCACCTGATTTCCGCACCATCGACTTGCCACATTTCCAGGCAATTATTGCACACACTGGCTGCCTTCAGGCACCCGTAAAACCGGTACCCGCTTACCCACAGATCGACCCCAAAACCTGTGGTGATACGGAGCAAAAAGGCGACCTTTCTTTGTAATCTTCAACTCATTTCGGTCATATCGGTCTTATCATCCGCAGCTCAGTTCGTCAGTTCTTCCGGTGTTGGTTGCTGTAGACATGCCGCCCTTTGACCATCTGCGCACGACCGCCGACTGCGACCGAGAGCTGGTCTCCTTCCCACCGCTTTCATCGGATGAAATAGACATATTGCAACGGGTAGAAGATCAGCTCCTGGCCATCGACGAGGCGTTGGCGACAGACCTCGGACAGCAGGAGCAGCATCTGCCCGCGCGGGCCTCGAAATCAGCCAAAGAGGCCCACACAGCCAAAATCGAGTCCATTCGGCGCAAGTATGATGCACAGCGTTCGAGGCTCCTTCGAGCCAACCCGTCCGTCACGGACCTGAAGACTCGCGATGCCGCTCGGCTCGCGATCCAGGAGCGTAAACTTCAGCTCGTCTCCGGTGTGCCGCTGCAAGGCTGGCACCCCCTCCCAAATGTGGGCGAGGAGGACGCAGGTGAGCTCCCCGCGTTGGACAACGCGGGACCGGGTGGCTCGGGTGGGCCGGGTCAGCACGGTCGCGTCCAGGGCACCGCGGAGGGCGGAGCTCAGGGGGCTCGTGTTCCGGCGGGCTCTGACCTTGAAACAATAGTCGACAACGGTGGGTACAACCAGCTGGCGCGGACGATCATCGGCAACCTCGAGACGCAGCCCGCCCACGGCGCAGCTCCTACCCAGGCGGCCGCAGCCGCCTGGCCGGCACCCCGCCCTCCAGCGGCCGTTCGACCTGAGGCCCCTCGCCAGGCTGGTGTCGTAGTAGCTCGGCATGCGCCCCCCCCGCCGCACCTCTTCAACGCACCCCTCCAGCGCTCGCTGGGCCAAGCCACCACCGGAGGCCTGTTGGCAGCCGACCTGACCGCTGCCCCTGGCTTGCTGGGACCCTTCAGCGATATGCTCGGCCTCGCAGCAGACCGGGAGGACGTCCTGGACGCTGTGCCGGAGTGGGGATCGATGTTCAAGGCGGCAGGAGGACAGCGCCTGGCGTCCGACCAGTCAGCTTTCAACAGTCATGCCAACCGCGTCGTCAACCACAACATTGCGGCCGCTCAGGCTGCTGCAGCAGAGTTCGACGGGACACAGGACCCTGAAGCACGGGCGCAGCTGGCCGTGCAGGTGGCGCAGCACTACAAGACAGCATCCGAGGCGCAGCAGACCCAGAAGCAGCTCAACGACATGTCACAGCTGCTGCCCTACAAGGAGGTCATCCGCCTGGCAAGGGATGGGGACCCGTGCAAGACCTCCCTCGTCGCCTGCCTCGCTTCTCTCTCCTCCGAGCAGCGAGCATACCTGGGCGCGGCGTTTACAGGACAGACTCAGTCAGCCAGCCGGTCCGGCTCCAAGCGGCCTTTCGCCGCCACGTTGCCCCCTGGGGGAGGCTCCCAAGAGGGCCCCGAGGACATCACGTGCCTAATCTGCAACCAGCGGGGCCACCACTTTCGAAACTGCCCACAACTCCAGGCCATGCCCCGGAACCAGCAGCAGGCAGTGGTCGACAGGGCTCGGGCGCGCTTGCGGGCGGGCGCCCATGGGGCACCAGCCTCAGCATAGGTCGCGGAGGCGCCGGCCGCCGCTTGCCCCCTCCCTGGAACGCCACAGGAGCGGCCGGGGCCTGGGGGCATACCCATCAAGGCGGCCGGCGCCCAACAACAAGCGGACGTCGCTGCCCAACGTGAGTTCCATAAGGGGTTGCTTGTGCACCCCGTCCCCCTTGGGCCTTGCTTGCGTGTCATGAAGAGGCCGAGTTATAGTGCAGCGTGCCTTGCTTAGTGCGCCTGTCAGTGTTTTGGGGAGGGACTACCCCGCGTTGCCCTGTGTTGGGTCGTACCTGCCTTGTCCGCGAGCTGCCCTCCCCGTCGGGCGATAGACAGGGCGCGCACCGTGATATCGGCCCCCTCCTCGGGGATAAGGAGGCGTCTGTGTGACGATTAGCCCAGTTGGAGGGCCCCCCCCCACACGCTGCGGGTTAGAGCTGCCCTCCCCGTCGGGCGATAGACGGGGCATGCACCGCGATATCGGCCCCCTCCTCGGGGATAAGGAGGCGTCTTGCTGACATTTAGCCCAGTTGGAGGGCCCCCCCCACACGCTGCGGGTTAGAGCTGCCCTCCCCGTCGGGCGATAGACGGGGCGTGCACCGCGATATCGGCCCCCTCCTCGGGGATAAGGAGGCATCTTGCTGACGTTTAGCCCAGTTGGAGGCCCCCCCCACACACGCTGCGGGTTAGAGCTGCCCTCCCCATCGGGCGATAGACAGGGCGCGCACCGCGATATCGGCCCCCTCCTCGGGGATAAGGAGGTTGGCAGCTGATTGTTCCTGGGGTGCTTGGTTCGGTTTCCCCCCCCTGTCCCGTTCGATGAGTGTAGGTGCGGGCCCCGCGCGTCCGCAGCAACTTGAGATGGTCTCCGACGCAGTAGCTGCAGAGGCCGCTGCAGCAGTGGTAGCACAGGCGTCAGCCTTAGTGGCGGCGGCCTTGATCCCCGAACCGCCCCATCCGGCCTCGGGGCGCCCTTGGTTCGGGCAGGCGGGCAGCAAGCTCGTCACCGAGGCATGGCTGCGGTATGGAGTGGACATGCCAGCGTCCCGCAACGTGGCCGTCTGGACATTCCACACGGAGCCTAACCCGTCCCACCACCTCCGTAACTATCCCTCTATCCTCCCGCACCTCGCCGACATGAGCCAGCACTTCGATGACCTCCTGGCTTCCGGCGTCACCGAGCAATATGACCCCAGCGTGCATGGCTCCGAGACCGACTTCACGGCCGTCGTCAACCCCCTGCACGTTGTCCTCAAGCCGGATGGCTCCATCCATCCCATAACCGACCCCTCTCGGTCTGGGGTCAATGAGTGCATGACCAAGCTCCCCTGTCCACTCCCTGATCTCGCCACGCTTCTCGAACAGCTGCCAGCCAACGGCTTTCTGGGGAAGTGCGACCTGGCGAGCGGGTTCCACCACGTCAAGCTGGCACCAGAGGCGCACCGATTCATGGCCTTCCGGCACCCCTCCACCGGCGAGCTGCAGCGATGGGTCTCCCTTCCCTTCGGCGCCAGTCAAAGCCCAGCGATCTTCGTGGAGCTTACCACCACCGCCGCCAGCATTTTCCAGCAGGAGTGCGACCGCCGGGGCCTGCAGGCGCGCATCTTCGTCTACGTAGATGACTTCATGATCATGGGTCACTCGCACGCGGACGTCCAGGGCGCCTTTCAGGTCCTCGACGACATCGGCACTGAGTTGGGCCTCGAGTGGAAGGCCAGCAAGGACCGGGGGCGCGACGCCCCCTTGCAGCAGCTGGAGTTCCTGGGCATGCTCTTCGACACCATCCGCATGGAGATGGGTATGGCCCCCAACAAGCGGCAGCGATATGCCAGTGAAGTCACCGCCATCATAGAGGCGGCCCCCACAGGACCCGTCCGCGGAGGAGACCTTCAGACGCTCGCCGGCCGCCTCACGTTTGGGGCGCGAGCATGCAGATGGGGCTACACATTCCTTCAGGGCATCTACGACGCTCTCGGCACCCTTCAATACCCCCCGCCATCATCAGTCGCCCTTCCCGAGGAGGCTCTTGATGACCTGCGCTTCTGGCAGGGCGTCCTCCGCCCGGACTCCTCCGTCTGGGACGGCATCAAGCGCTGTGTTATGGCCAATCTGGACTTGGTGAGGGGGGAATTCTTGGGGGAAGAGGGTGCCACCATCTTCACAGATGCGAGTGGCGCGGGCTTCGGGGCGGCCTGGGACCAGGCCGAGGTGCAAGGCCACTGGTCCGAAGGGGAGCGACGACTGCACATCGGCTGGCTGGAGCTCTCAGCGGTCCTGCGGGCGCTGCAGTCCTGGGCGCCACGGTTGGCGGGGCGCCGGGTGCTGGTCCGGTGCGACAACACCCAGGCAGTAGCGGCCATCAACCATGGTTCCACTCGCATCCCAGACGGGCGGGCCGTCAGCCGACAGCTGGCGCTGCTGGCGGTGCGGCACCAGTTCGAAGTGCGGGCAGAGCATATCGCCGGGGAGCTTAACGTCAGGGCGGACCGGCTCAGCCGCAATCTGGAGCTGGCCCGCAGCCAGAATCTGCGCCTCAAACCTCGCACGTTCCGCTCCCTGGTCGGGTTTGGGCCGTATGCTCCCTCGGTGGATTGTTGCTGCGACGTGCTAGGTATCAACGCACAGCCGGGCTGCTCCACCTTCTTCAGCCCGGATAAGTCGGTGCTGGGTCAGGCGGCAACCCTCGCTGGCAAAGTCCTGTGGGCCTTCCCACCCAAGGATTTGGTCGGGGAGGTGCTGCTCGAGATCGTGGCAGCTGCGAGGCTCGACTGGAGCACACGGGCGACTGTCGTCGTGCCAAACTGGCCAGAGCGCTCGTGGTTTCGGCGCTTCGTCGTGGGCACCGGGCAAGGGGCAACCCCGTATGTGGTATCGGCTGTCCTGCCCAAGGGCCGACGGCACTGCCTTTTCCCGTGGGGGGCCGAGGCCGCGCCCAGCGAGTACGACTTGATTGTGCTCAGGCTCAATTAGATTGCCCCGCATCCTCCCCTTGGCCAGTGCCGGCAGGCGGTCTCCAGGAGGAGGGAAGCTGCTCCGTCTGCGGGCGGTGCTGCGGAGCTGGGGATCTGCGCTGTGAGGCCTGCCCCTGCTCGGCTCATCGTCGGTGCCTTGGAATCGCTCCAGGCGCCTACCCCGGTGGTTGGTACCGCTGCACCACTTGCTTGCTTGCGGCGGCGGGTATCGGATCAGTGGCCCAGGGAAGTGTTACGGAGGAACTAGCACAGCTAGCCATGGCGTTGCACGGCAGCGCGGTCGCAGACAGCTCTTCGGTCACGTACGAGTCGGGGTGGCGGCGCTTTGTACGCTTCTGTGCGGAGGTCGCAGGGGTGCCGGAGGTGGACGCCCTGCCCCGCCAGCGTGGGTCTGACCTCAATCGGGACCTGGTGTGTCTGTTCATAGCGCATGCAGTTGGCCGGTACATGACTTCCACCATCACCGGCACACTGAGCGCCCTGGCGGACTGGCAGCGGTTCATGGGAGTCTCGCCAGAGGCATATATCAGCCGCGACCCGCTGGTCAAGCGAACCCTGGGCCAAGTGTTGCGGAGGACTGCTGCGGGGCCGGAGTCGGTACCGTCCATGGCAAAGGCACCCCTGCCCCTGGGGGTGCTGAGGCTGCTCGTGGCGTGGCTACGGTGCAGGGCAAATGCGGAGCCGCGGAGGGCGACGGAGTTCACACAGGACGCCTGCTGGTTGGTTTTGGGGTTTTTCGGGATGCTCCGGAGGAGCGAGTTGGCGGCCCTGACAGTGGGCTGCGTTGAGGAGTTGCCAGGAGGGGGTGTAGGGCTGCAGATCGTACGTAGCAAGACGGACCAGAAGGGAGAGGGGACGTTGGTGTGCCTGGCAGCACTCACCCAGAGCGGCATCCCCATTGCTCGCATAGTACAGCGGCACCTGGAGTGCGTGCAGATGGCCGAGGGCCACTCCCCGCTCTTACGTACGGGGAATCACTGGGCCGGGCAAGCAGGGGACGGCGTGGGGATTTCACTAGTAGGCTGCATGTGTTGCTGGGTGAGTTGCAGGGGTACGAGCCGGAGTTGAGGTTAGATCTCGCTAGGATATCGGCCCACAGCTTGCGCAAGGGCGGGGCCACCGCGGCCGCCAATGCTGGGGTGGGTCTGGAGGAGATTAAGGCGCACGGGCGGTGGAGGTCTGATGCAGTGCTGGTCTACATCCGCCGGTCCGTTGCTGTGAGGCGGACAGTGGTGGAGCGAATGTGACGCGACTGGGTGAGGGGGGATGTTTCGCTGCGTTAGGCGTGGGGCCAAAGTAACCCAAGCGAGGCTGTCGGCTGCCTGCTGGTTACCAATGCGGAAGAGCACGGTAGCCCGGAAGGGCCGCACGAAGTAGCATGCGGGCTCTGGCAGGCAGGCTGGGCGTCTCTTATCCCCAACCATATGTCCACGTCCCCGGTGCCTTGTTCATATTAGTTGTACTGTAACGAACGCGTTTTGGGTTTCTCGTCCCGGTTCTTGGTCTGGCTAGCTGCTCAGCCCGGATTCAAAATCTTATTTTAGGCGTAGCCGAAAATGTGGTTTGAAGAGGGGCGTCAGAGCGGCGTTGTACGGTGCAGTTAGTTGGTTGTTTTGAACTGCTATTTGATCGGTGGTGTTTAGTCTTGTCGAATTATCTTCCGGGCGATCTCGGACTCGACTGCTAGTTGATACGAGCTCTCTTTACCAGGACAGCTGCTAGCTGCCGCTGTTATTGTCCGTTGGTCAGCGGTGTGAATTTGACGACCTTTTTCTTTCCCACCCGCCCACCCTTTCGAACTTTGGGTTCCTGGCTTGGTGAGAGACCAGCCTTTAGTTTAGAGGCACGGGGGATGTTTCGCTGGGTTAGGCGTGGGGCCAAAGTAACCCAAGCGAGGCCGTCGGCTGCCTGCTGGTTACCAATGCGGAAGAGCACGGTAGCCCGGAAGGGCCGCACGAAGTAGCATGCGGGCTCTGGCAGGCAGGCTGGGCGTCTCTTATCCCCAACCATATGTCCACGTCCCCGGTGCCTTGTTCATATTAGTTGTACTGTAACGAACGCGTTTTGGGTTTCTCGTCCCGGTTCTTGGTCTGGCTAGCTGCTCAGCCCGGATTCAAACAAAGCTTGCCGTTGGCAAAGCAGTTACGAAGGAAATTATCCAACGATAAAAGGTGGTATTGATAAATACCGTTTGGTATTGGAAGGTTATGAATAGTTCTTGGATGTACCGTTGGTACGATGACCGTTGGCCCGGTGAGCCAAGGGCCGCCTTAGCGGCGTTACATTCCCCCCCTCTTGAATGCGAACCCGTCCTCGGGGCGCCTTGAGTGAGGTGGATACTTAGGGTAGAGGTACGCCTTTTGCGTACAGTTTCCCGTGGTATGCGCGGATTGCCTCTGGGCATCCTTGATTGCAGTCCTTTGCGGACTCCCAGGAGTCGTACTCGGGGCCCAGTTTGTGCCACCTGACGAGGTACTCCGTGGTGATGCGGCGCCTGCTGCGAGACTGCCGGTGGGCGTGGATCTCGTCCACGTACCACAATGGTTCGCCCTCAGCTGCGGGAATCGCAGGTGGGGGTGGCGCGTTGCTGCCAGCCTTGTAGGCTTTGAGTTTAGAGACGTGGAATACGTCGTGCATGCGCAAGTGCGCTGGAAGCTGTAGTCGAACCGCGGCTTCGCCCACCTTGGCAGTGATGGGGAAGGGGCCGATGTAGCGTGGCATGAACTTGCCAAGGCCTTTTGTGTTGGGTGCCCTGAACGTGAAGTTCTTGGTGCTCAGTAGGACTTGCTGTCCAACCTCAAACTGGGCTTCGCGGCGAGCTTTGTCCGCGTATTTGGCTTGGCGCTGCTTTGCGGCGTCGAGGCACTTAGTGGCCAGTGTAACCCGTTGGGTGAGGCTGTCGGCGAGTTCGTCTGCCACAGGATATTTGGACTGCTGCAGTGGCAAGTCGTGGTCGTGTGGTAGGGACATGGTGCGTCCGTAGACGATGTAGAACGGTGTTTGTCCGGTGGACTCGTTCTTGCTGTTGTTGATGGCGAATTCTGCCTTTGGCAGCCAGTCTTCCCAGTCCGTTAGGTCAGGGCCCACGTAGTTACGTAGGACTTCCTGCAGCACGCGGTTCGCGCGCTCGGTTTGACCATCCGTTTGCGGGTGGAATGACGAGGACATGAGCTGTTTTACGCCCAGTTGCTTGGCTGCGTTGCGCATGGCTTGTGCCGTGAACTGTGGGTCACGATCCGTGAGGAGCGCGGTGATTCGACCATGTTTGCAGATGATGTGGTTTACCAGCATCTTTGCGAAGCCGATGGTGGTGAGTTGGTCCGTTGTGGGCACCAGCGAGACCATCTTCGAGAACTTGTCTACGAAAACGCAAATGGCTGTGTTGCCAGAAGGGGTCTGCGGTAGGCTGGTGATAAAGTCGCAGGAGACCACCTGCCATGGGCCCATTGGGGTGGGCAGGGGTTGCAGTTTGCCTGCTGGCTTTTGATTATCGGGTTTGTTGCGTTGGCACTGCGGGCATTCATGCACGTAGTGCTCAACGGCACTGTACATGCCAGGCCACCAGAAGCGTTCAGCAACTGTGTGCAGTGTCTTAGCCACGCCGCGATGTCCGGCAAGCGGTGCATCGTGGTAGGCGTGTAGGATGTCTTTTCGCAGTTGCGGGTCATTGGGCACAATAATTTTGTTGCCCTTAAACCACATGCCATCGGTGAACGAGGCAGTGCCCCAGTCGGCGTCCGGTTTGTCCGGCATCACCGCTCTTAGGCGGTCCGCCAGGGTAGGTTCCGTTGGAGACCCGTCGGTGGGCATGCCAATATACCTCAAGGCTGCGACCGCGGTGTGAGGTGTATGGATGCGGGAAAGGGGATCGGCAATGTTCTTGCGTCCCGGCCGGTACTGCCACGTGTAGTGGAAGCGGCACAGAAACTCTTGCCACCGCGCTTGGCGTCGTGACAGGTCCTTTTTTGTTTCAAACCAAATGTTCGGATGGTGGTCGGTGACCAGCGTGAAAGTGTCTTGTGCGGTCTCAAGGTACGGTCGCCACTCTTGTAGGGCGTTAATCGTACCCAGGAGCTCTTGCTCTGTGGTGGTGTAGTTGATTTCGGCTGGCGTGAACTTTTTGCTGGTGTATGCGACGGGGTGTCCGTCCTGCAGCAGCACGCCACCTGTGCCGTAGATGCTTGCATCGGTTACGACTTCGAACTGTTTGGTGAAATCAGGAAGATGTAGCACCGGGGCGTTGGCGAGGGCGTTTTTAATGCCGTCGAAGGCCTGCTGGGGCGTGTCCGTCCATTCGGTCAGCCTTTTGCTGCCGGTGAGGGCCGTAAGTGGGTTTGCTAGCGACGAGTACCCCTGGATGAACTTGCGGAAGTAGTTCGCAAGGCCTAGGAATCCGCGCAGCGCCGTCATGTCTTTTGGGACGGGATAGTTCTTAACGGCCTCGATTTTACGGGGATCCACCTTAAGTCCCTCGCGGCCGACGATGTGGCCTAAGAAGTTTACTTCGGGCTTGTTCAGCTCGCACTTCTCACGTTTTGCGCGGAAACGCGCCCCTTTGAGGGATTCGAGGACCGCGCGCATATGTTCGAGGTGACTTGATGGATCTTTGCTGAAGATGAGGATATCGTCCAGGTAAACAACGCAATAACCAGCGTCGATGTGTTTTTTAAGCACGGTATTCATGACCTTTTGGAAGGTCGCTGGTGCGTTTGTCAACCCAAAGCACAGTACTTTGTACTGGAACGTCCCGAAGGGTGTTATGAAGCTGGTTTTGGGGATGTCCTCCTCCGTGATGCGGATTTGGTGATAGCCGCTTTGTAGGTCGAGGGACGAGAATATGCTCGCGCCCTGAAGTTTGTTGAGGAGGTCGGTGATGTTTGGAAGTGGATACCGGTTTTTCACGGTGATTTTGTTGAGGGCGCGGAAGTCGAGGCACATGCGTAGCGAGCCGTCCTTCTTTTGTGCGAAGAGTACGGGCGCGCCGAATGGCGACTTTGATTCCTCGATGAAGCCTTTGGCCAGTAAGTCCGCGAGCTGCTTTTTCAACTCCGTCTGTTCCAACTGGGAAAGTCGGTACGGTCGGGAGTACAGCGGCTTTTTGCCAGGTTCTAGCTCGATTGTGTGGCCAGTGCCGAGATCCGGCCCGAGGCCCGTTAAGGGCTCAAAAAACTCCTTATATTCGTCCAGCAGTTCTTCCAGTTTATCTGGCGACACCAGGGTCGGGTCGGACGGGGTCGCCGTTGTGGCGTCCATAGCGTTTAGCTGGGCGATATCGTCACTGGTTATGAAGGCAGCGTAACAAGACACTCCTTGTTTCTGCAGTTTTTTAATCTGCTTTAGAGACACCAGGTTCGCGCTGGGTGAAGTGGCCGCGTGTAAGACCGCCGTCACGTAATTCATGACCGCCACACCCTCGGACTGCGGCCTGTTTAGGCTCTGTAGCCGATATGAGCGGCCATGGCGCGTCACCATGCAGGTGCCCTGTCCAAAGTCTAGTAATGCACTGTGCTCTCGCATCCAACGGCTGCCGAGAATTAGGTCGACGCCATCGGCTAGCTTAGGGATAACTTGCGCTACGATTTCGCAGCGGAATCCTTGAATACGGAGCGACATATGCACCTGACCTTGGAGGCGGACGCTATTTGCGCCGTCTCCTAGCACGCAAGTAGCTACGTGGCTAGTGAGGGGCTGTAAGCCCAGTTTTTGCACAAGTGCGGCGGATACGAAAACGTGCGAAGCACCCGAGTCGACTAAGCCGACAGCTTTTGTGCTAGTAAAGTTGCACGGTAGTAGCAGCGCGGTGTTTTCAGTCAGAGGTTCTAGTGCAGAACACTTGGACTTTTCCTGGCAGGGATCGAGCCATGCTTGAAACTCGCCACTGCAGTTTGGGGACCTGGTGCGACCACCTCCGGGTTTAGGTTCGGAGAAGATACGGGAGTTTTTTGTAAACTCTTTGAGTAAGGTCCAACCGCGTGTCTGAAATTCCTTTTCTAGGTGGGCGCACTTTGGCACCAAGATAACCGCACTAGTTGTGTCCGGAGCGCGCTGTTTGAAAGTGCTGTAGTTGTTCAGCCAAGGAATCGCGCGATCGGCTGGCGCGTTGCACCAGATATGCTGTCCACTAAGATCATGCGGAGTGAACGAGTCTGGGCAGGCAAAGTTAGGACAGAGGGAATTATCGCTTCGTACGTTACAAGATGCGTCGATCGCGAACACCCGACCCGAGGCCTTCTGCAGACGTAAAAACACTGAGCGAAGTACGCAGTTGCTGCAGTCCACCGTTGGTGGATTCCGGGTTGGTTCCTCTATGTCCATAGGTTCCCCACACGAGCTGCCTGAGGCTACGACGTGGGCAACTTCCTAGGCATCCGCGTTTTTGCGGTCCTCGTTGTACCGCGGCCGTTTGCCACAGTGGTGGCCTTTGCCAAAGGGTTGTCCACAGTGGTAGCATATGTTCTTCTCTTTAGCCATCTCTCGGATCCAATTTGGGATTTCCGAGCTGCCTCGGCCGCGGCCGCCATGGGCGCTGCCGCGACCGCCACTGCGGCCTCCGTAGCGGCCACCTCGGCCACCCCGTTGGGTGTGGTTGCCGCGACCGCCATTCTGTCGGGGAGGGGCGGGGGCATCATTAGTGCCTAAGAAGTTAAGTCGCGCCGTTTGCGCCTTGCCTGCCTCGTGGCGCGTTTGTACGCCTTGGGCATAGCTAACTAATGCGTCGAATGCAAACCAGTTATTGCCGTTGGCATCCGTGGCGCATTCCCGCCGCAGTTGCGGTGGCATACCGTAAACAAGCCAAGAGCACAAGTCAATTTGAGACATGTTGGGGTCACCGCTCGTGAGTTCACGGAACCGTTGCACGTAATTTGGTATGGACTCGCCGGGTTTCATTGAGTGTGCGCCGGCCATTAGTTGCGTTCGTATGTGGTGAGGGGTGCAACGGCGCACATCACCGAAAAGCAACACGAAGTCATCACGCATGCTCTGAATTGTGAGCGTGGAGCCTTTGCGTGCGTATAGTCCGTGGTACCACTCTGCAGCTTTGCCCGTAACATAATAACGCATGCCCATTATGGGATCGCTGCCCGATTGCGTCATGTAATCAACGGTAGTATCAAACCAGATTTCAGGTTTTGTTACCGAGGGACTGGGCACTCCTGTGAAGCAAGGAGGCTGCCTAAAGTTCTTGAGACTTTGGTGGTTAGCATTTTGCTGGTGTGGCTGCTGATTTAGCGCGCTAATGGATTGTACATCCTTGTAACCCACTGTTGTATCCTGTAAAGGTTTTCTGTAACGGTTTGGGCGCCGAAACCTAACTGTCGTTGGTTATCTCGTCCACTTCGATTTACCGAACTTCAATATTACTAACTAACACCCGTCAATTCCGCGGTCGGTGATTACAGGTATTAACTAATACTGCTATTGGTTAATTGCGGCTACTGTTAGCTGCGGCGGCTATAGCGACTACTGTTAGTCGTCCGCCATCCAAATGCCGCACTGTTGCGGAAGTCTATAGGCGCCGGCGGATAAAACGACTACTGTTAGTCGTCCGCCCTTCAAGTGCCGCACTGCCGCGGAAGTCTATGGGCGACGGCGGCTATAGCGATTACTGTTAGTCGTCCGCCATTCGAGTGCCGCATTACTGCGGAAGTCCATATCTGCATATGGGCGCGTTGCGGCTACTGTTAGCTGCAGGCGGCTAAAGCGACTACTGTTAGTCGTCCGCCACCTTAATGCTGCCAAATACAGAAGTACGGAGGGCCCTATGCCAACCCCGGATATCACACCAGTACGAGACAGTCCGAGTTTGGCCATTCCAGCACAGAATGCAGAGTCAGACAACAGATACAAACTAAGCTTTATTAAGACAGGTTACAGAAAATAGACGACTAGAAAGAATAGAGCAAGTCGATGTCGCAAATCGCTTGACGAGCGATGTTAGATTGCCTTTATCTTTGGTTTTGCCTACAATAGGACGACGTCTCTTATATATGAGAGGACAACAACAACGGCGGCTCGCGGATCGACATTGCGGGACGACGGCATCCATGCAAGTAAGTGAAGCGCGCGGGCACCGCGCGGGTGGTTGGGGTGGTTCGGCCTTGAGTAGAGGCACCTGAATAGTAGGGCCTGTTGCTTGTCGGTAGGCGGGGCGAATTCTAGGTGGGTTCGCGAGGTCCGTAGGTTAGTAGGGAAGGTGGTTTTATTTCGGCCTCTCGCAGTTGGCGAGGCTTTAGCTGGGAGTCCGATTTGCCGGGAGTAGCTCTTGGTTGGCAAGGGGTTGCGAGTGGCTTGGTTGGCGTCCTTTGTCTTGAGTTCGCCGGATTTACTCTGGTATCCTCGCGAGTCGCCAGACAGCCCGGTGCAGGAGACTTACCAACAGAACAGCTACCCTTCGTGCGAATGTGTAAAGAACAACGAGCAAAACAGGCAGACAAGAGGGCTTCAAGAAATCTGCAAGCAAACGAAAGTTGAAGTCAAGACGCGTGGACGGACCCGGAGTCCTTGGACGTGTGGACTGGCTACAGCTATATCATAAAGCCGCCGCGGCGGTCCGCTAAGTGCGGCACAAAATGCATGACAAGCGGCTGCGGAAGGCAGCACGCTTAGGAAGCCCGCCGAGGCGGCACGCCGAACTGAAGGTGTTGGATGTAGGAGCACGTAGACAGCGACCGCTTAAGGTGGGGCGCTTGTAGAAAAGCCGCTGCGGCGGTCCGCTAAGTGCGGCACAAAATGCATGACAAGCGGCTGCGGAAGGCAGTGCGCTTAGGAAGCCCGCCGAGGCGGCACGCCGAACTGAAGGTGTTGGATGTAGGAGCACGTAGACAGCGACCGCTTAAGGTGGGGCGCTTGTAGAAAAGCCGCTGCGGCAGTCCGCTAAGTGCGGCACAAAATGCATGACAAGCGGCTGCGGAAGGCAGTGCGCTTAGGAAGCCCGCCGCGGCGGCACGCCGAACTGAAGGCGCTGGATGTAGGAGCACGTAGACAGCGACCGTTAAGGTGGGGCGCTTGTAGAAAAGCCGCTGCGGCGGTCCGCTAAGTGCGGCACAAAATGCATGACAAGCGGCTGCGGAAGGCAGTGCGCTTAGGAAGCCCGCCGCGGCGGCACGCCAAATTGAAGGCGCTAGATTTAGGAGCATATAGACAGCGGCCATGCAAGGCGGTACGCTTGTAGAAAAGCCGCTGCGGCGGTCCGCTAAGTGCGGCACAAATGCATGACAAGCTGCTGCGGAAGGCAGTGCGCTTAGGAAGCCCGCCGTGGCGGCACGCCAAACTGAAGGCGCTTGATTTAGGAGCATATAGACAGCGGCCGCGGAAGGCGGCACGCTTGTAGAAAAGCCGCTGCGGCGGTCCGCTAAGTGCGGCACAAATGCATGACAAGCGGCTGCGGAAGGCAGTGCGCTTAGGAAGCCCGCTGCGGCGGCATGCCAAACTGAAGGCGTTGATTTAGGAGCATATAGACAGCGGCCGCGGAAGGCGGTGCGCTTGTAGAAAAGCCGCTGCGGCGGTCCGCTAAGTGCGGCACAAAATGCATGACAAGCGGCTGCGGAAGGCAGTGCGCTTAGGAAGCCCGCCGCGGCGGCACGCCAAACTGAAGGTGTTGATTCAGAAAAGCCGCTGCGGCGGTCCGCTAAGTGCGGCACAAAATGCATGACAAGCGGCTGCGGAAGGCAGTGTGCTTAGGAAGCCCGCCGCGGTGGCACGCAGAACCGAAGGCGTTGATTTAGGAGCATATAGACAGCGGCCACGGAAGGCGGTGCGCTTGTAGAAAAGCCGCTGCGGCGGTCCGCTAAGTGCGGCACAAAATGCATGACAAGCGGCTGCGGAAGGCAGTGTGCTTAGGAAGCCCGCCGCGGTGGCACGCAGAACCGAAGGCGTTGATTTAGGAGCATATAGACAGTGGCCACGGAAGGCGGTGCGCTTGTAGAAAAGCCGCTGCGGCGGTCCGCTAAGTGCAGCACAAATGCATGACAAGCTGCTGCGGAAGGCAGTGTGCTTAGGAAGCCCGCCGCGGTGGCACGCAGAACCGAAGGCGTTGTGATTTAGGAGCATATAGACAGTGGCCACGGAAGGCGGTGCGCTTGTAGAAAAGCCGCTGCGGCGGTCCGCTAAGTGCAGCACAAATGCATGACAAGCTGCTGCGGAAGGCAGTGTGCTTAGGAAGCTCGCCGCGGCGGCACACCGAACGGAAGGCGTTGTGATTTAGGAGCATATAGACAGCGGCCGTGGAAGGCGATGTGCTTGTAGAAAGTCGCTGCGGTGGTACGCAAAGTGCGGCACAAAATGCATGACAAGCGGCTGCGGAAGGCAGTGCGCTTAGGAAGCTCGCCGCGGCGGCACACCGAATGGAAGGCGTTGTGATTTAGGAGCATATAGACAGCGGCCGTGGAAGGCGGTGCGCTTGTAGAAAGTTGCTGTGGTGGTACGCAAAGTGCGGCACAAATGCATGACAAGCGGCTGTGGAAGGCAACGCGATTAGGAAGCCTGCCGCGGCGGCACGCAGTACCGAAGGTGTTTGGTATGGAAACCTGTAGACAGCGACCTCAGAAGGCATTCGGCGGTGGTCCGCTGAGTACGGTCCACAAGAGGCTGCAGGAGGCAGCATTCTTACACGCCGGGATGGCGTGCCGGAATACAGGCGTGGCGATTTAGGAGGTTGTTAACAACGATCGCAGAAGGCGGTGCCCTTGTAGAAGGGAGACGAGGAGAAGACACGTCTCAGACACAGGACCAGGAGTACCGGACATGAAGCGGGGCACAGGACGAGCCTCAGCTATTAGAAGGCCGATACTGTCCCCCATAGAGCATAAGGGTCGACCCACCGATGGAGACCATAAGGGTAGTCGCTCGAGAAAGGCGTGGGAAAGTCAGAAATAACCGCAGTAATCGTACCAGATGCCCTTGCCTGGGAATGTTTTCATCTATGCGGCCGAAGAAGGCATTAGCATCTTTCCGTATGAGGAGGAGCGAAGGCTGATTCGAATGTCCTTGGTTGGCCCATCAGGAAACCAGAGGCAAGGATGCCGCGAGGGGAGAAGGGCGCTCCAAAACGTCAAGGCGTGCTCAGGCGCAGGCTACGGAAGTACCAGAGAGGGCTGCTAGACTACCAGGGCCCGTGAAGGTCACCATGTCAAAACGCCAACGCACCTGACTTGGGTTTCACACACCGGAGCCATGCAACAAGATGTAATGTGCAAGAGCAGTTACATATCTCTGGATGATTCTTTTCAACGGGGTTCACGTAGCTTTTCTGAAGACCTTCCTTTTGCGATGTCGTACATGAGTGTGGGTCGTACACTGGATGGCTACATCTTTGCTGGTGTATCGCACCCGGTGTCTTTCGACACCACCATGACTGGTTGTGATAATCAGTAACGTAACACAAGAGGCTGATCGGATCAGCAAGGAAAGCGACAGTGGGCAGTGGACACTGGACGATGACGTGTATGAGCGAGTGGTTAGTCGTCCTTGCCTGCAGGGCCGACGACCGACAGTGGATTGCTTCGCGGATGCCATGAGTGCCAAAGTGCCGGGGAACAGTAACGTAACACAAGAGGCGGATCGGATCAGCAAGGAAAGCGACAGTGGGCAGTGGACACTGGACGACGACGTGTATGAGCGAGTGGTTAGTCGTCCTTGCCTGCAGGGCCGACGACCGATGCCACGATTGCCAAAGTGCCGGGGAACTTCTTTTCGCTTACATGGAACCCAGGGTGAATGGGTATAGACGCATTCGTGCAATCTTGGGCCCCGATGGAGGACAACCCTAGGCCTTGTTATACATCAACGCCCCGTTCTCTCAGGCAGGAAGGTGTTGAACAAAGTGCGGAACGAGCGACCGGACTGCATTGTCATTCTCCCGGTGTGGCCACGGTGGTGGGTGGCCCTACTCAAGACCTTGCCGGCCGTGGAGGAGTGGGACCTGCCACTCATACCCCCCTATTCCGGCCAGGAGCTTTGGTACGGGTGCCGGTCACCAGGAGTCCCCGTTCCAAAGTGCGGGTGTATTACATTCTAAGGTGACCATGAAACAGCGGGGAGATCGACGGTCACGCAGAGGCACAATAAGGGCGGGAGAGGGACAGGGGCGGCCGAAGGTGGAACAACACAGGACATCGGAAGGACTCCCACAGGGGGAGGAGCAAGGCGGGGCCAACATAGGTGACTTATAACGTGTGCCCGGGTGCACCACCCGGGGGTGGTTGGGGGGACGCGGAGACGAGAGGGAGAGAGTTGGAGATACGAAATGGGGAGAGTTTACAGTGGGAGCAGGAGTAAGGCGAGGCAGAGAGGGGGGCACGCGGAGCGCGGGTGGCTGGGGGTGTTTTAAGTTGGCAGGGGGATGGAGGGTGGGACGCCGTGCGTGGTGCATGGGGCTCGCTTAGGCTGAGAGCGTTACAAAGGTTGTAAGTGAGCCCTTCGTATCATACGGATGCTCGCCCCAACTAATCCGGCCCTTACGGTGGCGGGCTCTTTGACTTCAGAAATGCCAAATACAGAAGTACGGAGGGCCCTATGCCAACCCCGGATATCACACCAGTACGAGACAGTCCGAGTTTGGCCATTCCAGCACAGAATGCAGAGTCAGACAACAGATACAAACTAAGCTTTATTAAGACAGGTTACAGAAAATAGACGACTAGAAAGAATAGAGCAAGTCGATGTCGCCCTCCCTCCCCACCCTCATGAGACAGAACCAAACACGCACAGACCTATCACTCATCATCACTCTCTGAAACCACCAGCCCCGTCCCCGCCCCGCCGGCCGGGAGACGGGCGAGATGCCTAGTAGGATCCAGATAGCGGTGCAGAGTACCCAGAGAGCGTATGTGCGCGGAGCGCATGAGATCCTCCTCAGAGACCCCCTGAGACTGGGCATGCTGCAAAGCACCCCGACGAAAACTGTGCACCATCTCTCCACCATATAGCCCAGCATCGGTAAGATGAGTGACGAGGCGATATTCTAGGGCCTCGGTCGTCATCGGCGCCTCCCGATATGCGCGGCCACTGCACTCCGCCGGACAGAAAAGGTATTGGGTGATTGGGGCACCTGCCCTCGTGCACGTGTTCATGTACACCGCGAGAGCTCGTATCGCACAGATGAGGGGATCCCGATCTGGACGCAGCATTGTCGCAGGAGCACGCTGACCCTTGTACGTCTTGGTATTTAACTCTTCAATATGGAGTACAGTGTCGGGAGAAACACTCCCATCGGGCGCGGGTAGGGGCAACGGCCAGTGCTGGTACTCGGTACGACCATGCACCGTATCCCTGAAATCACTCAACAACAGCTTGCCGACATCATGACCTCGCTGATACGTATGCCACATTAAAGCAAAGAGTGACAAATCCCGAAGCACCAAACTGCGAGCAAACGCATGCTCTTCGTCGCCGGAGGCAATCCACAGATGGCAGGCCAGGCGACGAAACTTCTCCGCGGTCAAGGGGATGGCGCCTCGCTCCACATAACCGGCGTCACTCAGGTCCCGTCCGTAGCCCTTGACATAACCTCGCACCAATGAGCTGTCGCAGGGATTCCCGCGACCTTGAGCGGCATCATAGTCCCCTTCCCGGCCCAGCTGCTTAAAGGCAGTCGCAAGGCTCGATATAACCCCTTTTACAGCACTGGCGCTGGGACGCCGGTCTGCCCGCAGACGCCCAGGGTGCCGCGGGAACTACCATTCCACCAGATATGAAACAATGGACATAGGATCGCAGGTGAGCAAGGTGAGCCCGAGAGACTGGCGCTGCAACCAGCCATGAAATTCACGCGCAGCACTTTGAACCCGCCACCAGCTCTCAGAGACCCACTGACGTTGGTGCACCTGGTAGATGGAGAGCAACGCGGCTGTGAGCGGCGGCCGCAGTGACACGTCCCCGGTAAACTCAGAGTAATACAGAGCGATGACAGGGTCCAAAGGCAGCGGCGACGACCTCGGGCGATGGATAGGGCCCGCAGCAAGTGGAGGCATGGCAGGGAGAGCATTACCAGGAAAGACCTGCAGTGATAGTATAGCCGAGGCGTAGGATACAGGCGAAAGCAAACCAAACGTACCAGCGGCAGGTGTAACGGCGGGACGATGAGATCGTCACGCACGGGCGTAACGGTCACGAATCGATGAGGCGGCGAAGTAGGGGGGTCTTGGCCCCAAGGCAAGCCGCCAGGTACGAGAGGAAACATAATACTAACGGATACTCGCGATAACACGAGTCCTTGATTCCGGAACACGGACAATTATTACAATAAAACGGGGCGCGATCGCGCTTCCAAAAAATTTGGATATCACCGAAAAGGGCCTAAATTCGTCCGTGCGTGGTGCGTGGGGCTCGCTTAGGCTGAGAGCGTTACAAAGGTTGTAAGTGAGCCCTTCGTATCATACGGATGCTCGCCCCAACTAATCCGGCCCTTACGGTGGCGGGCTCTTTGACTTCAGAAACGCACCGCTGCGGAAGTCCATACCTGCGTATGGGCGGGGGTTTTACTTACGTAAAGCTGGGACCTGCGTCCCAGTTTCGTCTGACCGAGCGAGAGTAGTTCCTGCGAACTATGGCTTCTGGATTCGTACTGGGGATTCTTATCGGCGCGAGGCCCAAGTGGAGTCATTGATGACTACTTAATCAAGACACTTGTCTCAATCGGTATCTTTCGATGCCCCCATTGTGTGGTTGTGTCGACTGAAGTCTACAACAAATCTGGTATCGAGACGGGTTCCTTACGGACCAGTCTCATTTCCGCTTCCGCACATTTTCTTTCAGCTTGCACTAGTATGAACTTTCCTTCTGAAGAGACTACGTCGGCCGATTCTGAAGATTTCGGTCCCTTGGCGACTTTTGCTGCTGACCTCGCCAATGCGGTGATGGCTGCCGCCGCATCCGTGGGTTGGTAAATTCGCCCTACCTTTTGTTGAAGTAATTTTAGCTTTGCTTCCTTTGACTGTTTTTAGATTTGCAGGCCCTCTCGTTGTAGCGGGTGCTGCTGTACCTACCTCTGCTGCGATCCCTCGCTTGCGCGAACTTGTGTACCGCTCCCGTGGTGCTTTGCAAGCGATCGAGGCAGTCCATTGCTGTGCCGAGGAAGTCTTACTGTTCGGTAGGGCTACCTTTGCTACCTCTTTTTCCTTCGCTTTTCAGGTTGGGTCGCTTCGCCATGTTGCCTGCCAACTCCGGAAATGCGCCTTTACCTGTCCTCGTGGATGGTCAGCAAGGAGCTTTAAGTGTAGTTCCCCCTTCCTGGAACGTAGCGGATGGGGTTAGGCGAAATCGCTGGGGTCCGCCTGATATAGTCGCTGACGGTGGTCCCGCGCGGACAGTTCCTATCGCTGCCCCGGTGGTTCCTGTTAACCCTGTCGCTGCCCCAGTACCTCACGTAGGGCAGGATCCCACGCCTGTCGCCGTTGTTCCGCCGCCACCGTTGCTTGTAGCCTCTTCCGCTCACGGTGCTGGTGGCGCAGAAAGGGCTCCTACGGCATTTTTACCTGTTCCAGATGTTGAGGTACTTAGACTGTCCGTCCCGGTTCCTAGGTTGAGCTTTCCTTCCGACCTTCGATCTCGCGACTTAGGTCGGGCGGCTGCCGATAGTATGCGCGCATTTGTTAGGGATGCGAAACAGTATCTCCAGCTAGTTCGGGGTGGTGATCGAGAACCGGTTCGTTGCCTGTTCATCGCCAACGCTTTGGACGGTGCCGCCAAAGCCTGGTATGATCAGTGGTCAACGGCACGGCTTTCTTTCACGTCGGACGAGCTTTTTGCTGCGTTACTTGCCCGTTTTGCCCCTGAAGTCTTGCCCCCTGACGTGGAAGCTCGCTCCGTTCTCGCGAGTGGTACGTACCGTATGCGCCCTGGCGAGAACGTCTCTTCCTACCAGTCGCGTTTCGAGGCGCTTATTACACCTATTGCAGACTTCTCGGAAGGAGATAGAATTTTCTGGTTTCAACGTGGGCTATCTGAGGAACTCATAGGCGAATGCGCTACCGACCTTCTAGGAATGCCGTTTTCCTCTTACAACCACCTTTACCGTTTTGCTTTGGGCGTAGAAATGCGCCTCCTTGCCCGAAAGCAAGCTTTTCGTTCTGCTCCCCGTGCTAATGCCCTTGTTTCGCAGGCCCCGGAGCTGAACCCGGTTGGCGTCCCTGCTGCGGCGCCGGCACCCGTCCCTCGAGCTGCTGTCGCTGCCGGGGGTCCTGAGCGCAGAGAGGGTGGCACAGTTGACGCCCCGGGTGCCGGTAAGCCAAGGGGGGGTCACCGGGAACAGCGCCGGTGGCAGCCCAAGGGTCCTAGAAGTAATCAGGGACCTTCCGAGGCTGGGCCTAGTCAGCAGTTGGGACAGAAACGCAAACGTGACGACGACCAGTGGCTAGAGAAGTATTGCTGCACTAAGTCAGAGCTTGAGGAGCGCAGAAAGAGGAATAAGTGCATGCGTTGTGGGGATGGCCATCCGACGGGGGCTTGCCCGTTGTGGCCCAAGAAGAAGTAGGGGGTTGCCCAGGCTGCTGAGGAGGGGACTCCTCCTGGGTTAGATGTAGAGACCGAACTGCCTGCCATGCGGGCTTCCAGGGCACTGCTGCCCTCTGTGTTAACACAGGTTGAGCGAGCTATTGGACGAAAACTGACGTTTGATGCTCGTTCTGCGAAGAGTGACGGGGAGGCCTTGTGTAACCCGCTTGTGCCTCGTTCCCAGTCTCTCTCTGCTAATGACCTGCGTGGGCATACGGTTCTCTTCCTCCCCTCTTCCATTTCAGAGTTGCAGACGCAGCTGACTGCGTACCACCTCTGCAAACGTCAGCACTCGGAAACTGCAGCGTGTATCATTACGCCTACTTATACCACACACTGTGCTTCGGCCCTGCTGACCGGGATGCAGCGCGTTCTGCAGTTTAGTCCAAGAACACCGCTGTTCAACGGACTCGATCTGGAGGGTCGGCCTGTGCCGTGTCCTGGGTCAACGTCTGCCTTCGACGTTTGGTATGATCCCCCGCGACCCGCTGTTGCTTTGCGTGACACTTCACCTCGCCTTTCGGCTTTCCTGCTCTCTCCTCAGTCTGCCGCTCTGCCAGGTGCAAAGGTGCCTCTTGTCCAAGTCCGCGTCGTCAACGATACTCTACTCGCGCTTGCTGATTCTGGCGCCAGTGACGACTTTATCTCTCTTTCTGAGGTGAAGCGGCTTGGGATGACGCCTAGTGCCTGTTCCTGGTCGCATGTCACGCTCGCGAATGGGGATAAGCAGGCTATCTTAGGTCAGGTTACTCTGTGCCTTTCCGTGGGACCTTTGCGTTTATCGGTGCATCCGTACGTGTTGCCTGAGTTGCCTGCACCGGCCACGTACATCTTAGGGTCCTCTACGTTCTCGCAGTACGGGGGCGTCCTTAGTTTCGAATCGCGCACCCTGAGCGAAGTTCATTACGCCGTAGCCGCGCTTTGCCGGCATGACACCCCTGAGCCCATAGGTCGAAAGGCTGCAGTTCGACTTATTCATAAAGGCGCGCATGGTTAAGAATCGTTACCCTCTCCCGCGCGTTGACGACCTGCTTGACAAGCTGCGCGGTTCGGCCTTCTTTAGCTCGATTGACCTCCAGCAGGGGTACAACCAGATTCGTATTTGCGAGTCCGATATTCCGAAAACTGCATTCCGCACCCCGTTTGGTCACTTTGAGTACACGGTCATTAGTTTCGGCTTAACTAATGCTCCTGCTACCTTTCAAGCCGTTATGGATCGCATTTTTCGGCCGTATCTTGACAAATTCCTAATCGTCTACCTGGATGACATTCTGGTATTTTCTAAAACGCGCGAGGAGCACCTGCAGCACTTGCGCTCAGTCCTCCAGGTACTACGGCAAGAAAAGTTTTACGCCAAGTTGTCCAAGTGCCATTGGGCGCAACCCCAGGTGGAGTACCTTGGCCACATCGTCTCTGCCGACGGTGTCCGGATGGATCCCCGTAAGACTTCTGCTGTACGGGATTGGCCAGCGCCCACCTCTCTGCAGGAACTTCGTGGACAGCTGAGTGCCAGCAGGCTTTCGATGCGTTAAAGTGTGCGGTCGCCGACGACCTTATCCTCCGTTTTCCCGATTACTCGTTGCCGTTCCGTGTCGAGGTAGTGACTGACGCTTCTCTTTACGGATCCGGTGCTGTTCTGTTGCAGCAAGGCCGCCCTGTGGCTTTTACGAGTAGGAAGTTTTCGGGTGCTGAAACCCGTTACACCACCGGAGAACAGGAGTTACTTGCCATCTTACACGCTTTAAACGAATGGCGTTGCTATCTTGAAGGCAGGCCCTTTACGCTTAAAACGGATCACAAACCCCTTACGTTTCTCCAGGGTGTGCCGTTGTTAAACCGCCGGCAGGCTAGGTGGATGGAGTATTTTGCGCGATTTAATTTCGACTGGGAGTATCTGTCTGGCTCGTTGAATGTGGCTGACGCTCTTAGTCGGCATCCTTCGCTGCATTCAGCCATCTTGTCTGTCACGACTCGTCGCACCGCTTCCCTGGAGCGGTCGGCTTCAGCCTCCGACCTGTCTGCACTACGGACCCTTGGTTTACTGACGTTAATAACACGGGTCACCTCCTTTTGCAAGACGGTCTTTGGCTCCGCAGGGAAGGCTCTTATCGGCAAATCGTCGTCCCTAATGACGACTCCCTGCATCGTGAGCTGCTTTCCCGTTTCCACGACGGTCCGTTGGCGGGGCACCCCGGCTGCACATGGATGGTCGAAATTCTTCGGCGTTCTTTTTGGTGGCCGCGGATGGCTAAGGATGCCGAGAATTACGTCCTCTCCTGTGATTCGTGCCAGCACAACAAGTCTATCTCTGGTAAGCCCCATGGACTACTTCAGCCTTTGCCTGTCCCTGCGGCCCCTTGGGAGAGTGTGTCCATGGACTTCGTTGTTGCGCTGCCCAAAACTGAGGGGGGATATGACGCGGTGTTGGTTCTGGTCGACCGCCTGACGAAAATGGTTCACCTGGCACCCACCACGTCATCCTGCACTGCAGAGCACACTGCACGTTTGTTCTTTGATAATGTTGTGCGTCTGCATGGGGTTCCCAAGTCCGTCGTGTCAGATTGTGGTAGTCAATTTACTAGTAAATTTTGGGACGCACTGGGGAAGTTGGTAGGTATGTGCATAAACCTTTCTACTGCCTACCACCCCCAGTCCGATGGCCAAACCGAGCGTACTAATCGAACTTTAGGGGATATGTTGCGTAACTTCGCGGGCCGAACACCCTCTGTCTGGGATACCTACTTGACGGCTGCCGAGTTCGCAATTAATAATGCCGTTAACCGCTCGACTGGTCAAAGTCCTTTCTTCCTCAATTACGGATACAATCCTGTTTTGCCCATTTGGCGTGAGCTTGACATTAATGTACCTGCGGCTAAGACGTTTGCCAAGTCGTTTGTGTCCCGACTGACAGAAGGCCTGCCTTGACTCAGCTCAACAGCACGCAGCGGACTATTACAACAAGTCCAAACGAGATGTCACCTTCACCAAGGGCCAACTGGTCATGCTGAGCACCAAGAACCTACGTTCGCTGGCCGAAGGTTCTCGTAAGCTGCTGCCTCGCTGGGTTGGGCCTTACCCTGTTGTGCGCATGGTGGGTTCGGTTGCTGTACAGCTCGAACTGCCTTCTGAAATGCGTGTTCATCCTACCTTTCACGTATCTTTGGTCCGTCCATATCGTGGGTCTGTACCCATTCCACCAGCGCCTGCACCTCCTACTGCTATAGAGGCTGCACCCACTACTTGGATGTCTGGTAAGCAAACCATGTATGCCGTTGAACATATTTTGGACTATCGGACCCGATGCGTGGGTAAGGCTAGATGCAAGCGCACTGTTCACGAGTACTTAGTCAAATGGGCTGGGTATTCATCCGAACACAACAGCTGGGAACCGGCGCGTAATTTCACCCCGGACCTTAAACCGTTGCTTGATGCGGCTCGTCTTAAGGCTCAGTCACAGGTTGCCGTGCGTTAACTAGTATTGCCAATCTTGTTTTGCACATCGCTCCGTATGCGACGGGGACGTCGCATTTAGGGGGGGGGATAGTTGTTGTATCCTGTAAAGGTTTTCTGTAACGGTTTGGGCGCTGAAACCTAACTGTCATTGGTTATCTCGTCCACTTCGATTTACCGAGCTCCAATGTTACTAACTAACACCCGTCAATTCCGCGGTCGGTGATTACAGGTATTAACTAATACTGCTATTGGTTAATTGCGGCTACTGTTAGCTGCGGTGGCTATAGCGACTACTGTTAGTCGTCTGCCATCCAAATGCTGCACTGTTGCGGAAGTCCATAGGCGCCGGCGGATAAAACGACTACTGTTAGTCGTCCGCCCTTCAAGTGCCGCACTGCTGCGGAAGTCTATGGGCGACGGCGGCTATAGCGACTACTGTTAGTCGTCTGCCATTCGAGTGCCACATTACTGCGGAAGTCCATATCTGCATATGGGCGCGTTGCGGCTACTGTTAGCTGCAGGCGGCTAAAGTGACTACTGTTAGTCGTCCGCCACCTTAATGCCGCACCGCTGTGGAAGTCCATACCTGCGTATGGGCGGGGGTTTTACTTACGTAAAGCTGGGACCTGCATCCCAGTTTCGTCTGACCGAGCGAGAGTAGTTCCTGCGAACTATGGCTTCTGGATACGGCACCGCCCAGTCGTACTGGGGATTCTTATTGGCGCGAGGCCCAAGTGGAGTCACTGATGACTACTTAATCAAGACACTTGTCTCAATCGGTATCTTTCGATGCCCCCATTATGTGGTTGTGTCGACTGAAGTCTACAACACCCACTATCCCACTTACGTGGCCAGCTTGGGCAGCTGCTGGCTGGCTCGCGCGCAGTTGGCAGCCGGCGCGGCAGTGGCGACAATCGGCGGTGGCACCGGTTGCAGTGCCTGGTCGCTGGGCTGTGCCAGTGGCACTGGTGCAGTGGCCGCCGGCGGTTCTGCAGCTGTTGGCTGCATGTTGGGGCCATTTTCCGCTGGTATATTGGGTGCAGTCGGAGGAGGCGGTGGTGCGGCGGCTTGGGCCTGCAGGACCTCGAGTCTGTGCACCTCTAGGACCTCGATTCTTCTCGACATTTGGTCGAGTTTTTCTAACACCCGTTTATGATAATCGTCGTCGTGTCGGGCTGCACCTGTTGGGTGTACCGTGGGGTCCATAGCGTCAGTTCGCGTGATAATTCGTGCAACATTTTGTTGCGGGGACCTAAGCACCAAACAACATGGTGGCATTGCGCCAATTGGGCGGTGTGGGTGGGCAAGTGGTGGCAACCCTCCCTCAGGCGGGACGAGGTTAGCCGCAGTGATGTCATTGCGCTCTTCACACTCTTCGTGCAACTCACCCTGCCGTGTGCCGCATTGCGGCTGGAGTGCGGCCGTGGGCCCAGTTACCCTGGCCGGCTCTGCGGTGGCAGCCGTTGGCTGCACGGTACGTGGGCGTGATGGTCCCGGACCTGTTGGGTCGTGCGCTCCATTGGCGTTGTTGTCGGTGTCGTGCGCCGCAGTGGCTAAGCGTTCCCGCAGTTCGCGGCTTTTCTGCACGTAAGAGAGTTCCTCATTAGCTTCCATTAGGAAGCCTAGTGTGGAGCGATAGTCCTGCTCATCGCAGAATTGTCTGACTTTGTCAAACATGCGCGACGGGGGTGCGATGCCCCTATGTTGGGCACGCCTCACGTACTTCTCGTACATTTCCTGGACCTTATGTACCAGTTTCTTAGCTTTTGAAGGGCTCACCTGGCGCAATTCGTAGCGCTCGTGGTCGGCCTCTGCCGACTGGGCGCGCACGGGGTTCCTTGCTGGGCTCGCCATGTGAGTCAGGTAGAAAATCTTTCTAAGATGGAAATGTGGTTGCGGAAGCGTTGGAGTACTCGACTCCGAGGTCTTTTGACCGGTTGGTCTAAGATACCAAAATTGTAACAAAGCTTGCCGTTGGCAAAGCAGTTACGAAGGAAATTATCCAACGATAAAAGGTGGTATTGATAAATACCGTTTGGTATTGGAAGGTTATGAATAGTTCTTGGATGTACCGTTGGTACGATGACCGTTGGCCCGGTGAGCCAAGGGCCGCCTTAGCGGCGTTACAGTGAAGCTTTGAACACTCTTTGTACGGCAGATTCGGCACAATGTTTTGCCTCATTGCGATGTTGCCTGAAAATTTTGAACAGAAGGGATCACTGCTCATGTTGGTGCAGCAAGACATGTAAGGAGATGGCCTGGTCACAATCCAGCAGTCATATATCGACAATCTCAAGCGACGACAACCTGTTACATGTGTCTGTAATAAAAAAGGGACTTTGCGATGGTGTGGGGAGCTCTTTAAGTGGTGGGACTGTGGAAATCCAGTTTGTTTCGCCCGTAACAAGTTTGTTACAGTGAAACAACGTCCCTCTGAAACGTTTGGATATGCCTATGCAACACATTTCCTCAATTTCATGAACTGCAAGTATTCTAATCCAACATCACCCCAATCTCAGTGTAAACTAGTCTCCAAATGTGCCTGCACAAGACTGTCACCCCTGTCACCCGGCAATCACATTGCCTTAACCTCCTCAAGCTTGTCGGGGTGTGACACGTGGGCATGAACCTTGTGACAATGGGCATTGTCACAAAGAAACTGGTTGCAATCAGAAATGCATTTTTGCTCATGCCAGGTTACCGACATCGGTTACGGATTGATAACGGTTCACCCGGTAATCCTACCGACCGGTTACCCATCTCGTTAACTGGACCCGTAACTTGTTTGATTTCACGATGAAATTCCTCAATTTTCCACCTGAAGGTTGAGCCTTTAAGTATTAGGTGAAAACAGTAAAACAAAATGAAATATAACTGACACGTTTTGTTTCTTCAGCAGGGTAATAGTGACGACATGAACAGATAGGACATAGGTAGCAACTGGAGAGGCCCTCCTCATCCCTAGAGAAATCCTAGGAGCAAGGTCTTTTCTATAACGAGATATATCTCGGAAAAGAAGAGAAGATGAGAGGGAGTAGGATAGGGGCATAGTAGTGATGAAGCAAGGTAATGCTTGTGGAGCGAAGGCCTCTTACTTAGAAAACATCTTCTAACAAAACGAGAGGTAAAGGAGAATGATAAAAACTCCAATTTTATTACAGGACCTGAGGAAGAAGATATACATTCAAGCGAAGTCTGAAAAGACTTGGCGATTCTGGGGCATTTATGTGCATGTGTGTAAAATTGAAACCTTAAGAGAATCCTATCGTCTGGCACGAAAGAACAATGGAGCGCCAGGCATTGACAAGATGACATTTGAGGATATAGAAAGAAACGGTGTAAACGTAAATAATATAGACTTAAGCGCCTTTTTATACTTATTGTTACCTTGTTATTTTTACTCTTTTTAGCCATTATTCAAATTTTGCTTCCTCAAGTATTTCTTTAACAAGATCTTTATAAGACATATTTTCCAATGTAGCAATTTCTGGGCAAATAGATAATGGTGTCATACCGGGATGAGTATTAACTTCTAACATATATAATTCATTTTTTTCAGAGGAATATATCATCTCAACCCTTATCATACCGGTAACACAATCAAGGACACTACAAGCCTTTTCAGCTAAGGCTTTGATATTATTATACATTTCCAATGACACCGGCGCAGGTAGAAGATGCTCGGCAAAACCTTCAGTATATTTTGTTTCATAATCATAGAAACGTTTATTCTTCAATAGTTTTATTTCAAGGACACCTATTGCTCTACCGTTTAGTACTGCAACTTGCATTTCCCTACCTTTTATGTATTCCTCTATTAGAATTTCATCACCATATGGAAAATCATAATCGCTAAAGGAAAAAATATCTTCAGGAAATACAACTTGAACTCCGACACTTGATCCTTGGGAAAGAGGTTTGATAACATAAGGGCGTTTTATAGGGTCTTTGGTATAACCATCTGATTTCTTAATAAGTTTACTTTCTGGTATCTTGATTCCGGTAGATCGAAAAATCTCGTAAGACTTCCTTTTGTTTAAAGCAATTGCCGAAGCCAAAACCCCAGGACCGGTATAAGGGATACGCATTATATTAAGAAGGCCTGGAAGGCAACCGTCTTCTCCATAAGTACCGTGCAACGCATTGTAAACAACATCAGGTTTTAAGTTTAACAATAGTACAGCAATATCGGCTCCCATATCTACAAAGGTTACGTGATGACCAAGTTCAATAATTGATCTAACAATACCATTTGAGGACATGTAGGAAACTTCGCGTTCTGCAGACATCCCACCGCCAATTACTACTACGTGCTTTTTTATAGTATTTCTTTTAGCTACAAAATTTTCTATAGATATGCTATTGCCGCTCTTCTAGATGATATTCCAGCGAATTGGAGACAGGCGGCTAGTCTTTTGTTGCCGCTG
>NW_003307573.1:163487-183908 GCF_000143455.1 Volvox carteri f. nagariensis | reverse complement strand
TTATGGTTTCATTTACGGTGGGAAAATGAACAAAAAGAGATTTGGTGGCGTCTTGCGGTTGATGGGGTGCCTATGTTAGGAAATTCCCATCTTAGGATGTCGCGCCCAACGATATGTGGTTGTGGAGGTTATCCAATAGGTTCAGTGGGAGGTGTATCCCCTCGCTATCATCATTTCTGGGCCTGTCCGGTGGCACAGGCAATAGCAGACCAACTTACTCTTTCAATAGGATTGCCAGTCTCAAGGGAGCAACTTTGGCTTATCCAAGCCCCACAATCAGTGCAACAATGTGTTTGGGATGTTGTGGCTCTTGCTGCGGTGTCAGCCATGGAGCATGGGAGACGTTATATGGCTGCAAACATGAAAACCAACCCGGCACTGTTACCTGGTCCTTCCCTTACGGAAGAAGCAATTTGTCGAGTTATTGTTGATTTTTGGGGCCGCATTCAGGGTTTCGCAGCTTTAGGAATTCCACGAAAAGGTTGGGAATCCGTTGGCGCACATCACCCCTTTTTGAGGATTATATCTGGCAAATTGATTTGTTCGCGAGAGCGGTTACCGATGAGAGGTTAATTATCTGAGATGATAATCTTTTGGTATATTAGTCTCTACTGCAGTGCACGGCCAGCTGGCCCGATGGCTCTACTCTTCGGGAGTCTGGAGCCCACTGTAACAACCACACACATATAGATTTACCTTCAAGCTTAACAAAATCAATTAATTTCATATCACCTAACTTGCTGAACGAATCAAATTCAACAATAAGAGATTTTTCTTTATATACAGTTTTAAAATTTCCGTTAGCCATATGCCTATCTATTCTCTACCTATTCTTTTAATTTCCCATTGTAATTCTATACCGCTATTTTCCTTAACTTTTTGCCTTACTAATTCGCCTAAATTTTCCATATCAGCAGCAGTAGCGTTATTATAATTAATCATGAAGTTACAGTGCATTTCTGACATACATGCTCCCCCTACCCTTGCACTACGTAATCCAGCTTTATCTATTAGTTCCCAGGCCCTAAATCCCTCTGGATTAGCAAAAGTACTACCACCTGTTCTTTCATTAATTGGTTGCGAAGCACTCCTAATAGCGCTTATCTCATCCATTTTCTGTATTATTTTATTTACGTCTTTATTTTTTGCTTGAAAAAAAACCCTAGTAAAAATCAAATCTTTTGGTAAAGAATTTGCTCTATAGGAAAACCCAATTTGATGTATAGGAATTATTATTAAATCACCTTCTTTATCTAATACTTCAACAGAAGCAACTATATCTTTAAATTCACGGCCATAAGAACCGGCATTCATCGCTACACCTCCTCCTACTGTTCCCGGAATACCAATAAGAAACTCAAATCCGGTAATTGAATTAACTAGACAAAATTTAGCTAAACTGGAATTTAAACATCCGGCACCTGCGACAATTAAATTATTATCAACAAATTGTACATCGGTAAAATTTCTTCCTAGTTTTATAACGACTCCTTCTATTCCTTTATCTCTAATAATTACATTTGAACCAGCACCGATAACGGTAATTGGGAACTTGTCATTATTTCCTTTAAAAAAAGTTTTTAGGCCTTCATCATTCACGCGGTATTGCTGGATCAGGCTTTCGCCCATTGTCCAATATTCCCCACTGCTGCCTCTCGTAGGAGTCTGGGCCGTGATTCAGTCCCAGTGTGGCTGATCATCCTCTCAGACCAGCTAAAGATCGTAGGCTTGGTAGGCCATTACCCTACCAACTACCTAATCTTGCGCGGGCTCATCTATCAGCGATAAATCTTTCCTCCTTAGAGAATATACGGTATTAGCATCTGTTTCCAAATGTTATTCCGTACTGATAGGTAGATTCCCACGTGTTACTCACCCGTTTGCCACTCACTAAAATTGGAGCAAGCCCCAATTTTGTTCGTTCGACTTGCATGTGTTAAGCATACCGCCAGCGTTCGTTCTGAGCCAGGATCAAACTCTCAAGTTTGATTCTGTCTACTTTTTTGTTCAATATAGATATGGTCACTAGTTAGATCGGTATGGTCCATACCATTATCGGACTTATTCTTGACTGCAAGGACCTCAACGATTGTCGATGCACCCCCGCGCGGACTCCCGAAGACGGTGCGAAGCCTCCCTGGAGTCCGCCAACGGAATCGCCCAGCGCGACGCTTCTCGCTGCAACAGTAATCTCAATCAATAGCTTTACATTCGCTGATCGGGAACAGCGCCATAGAGCGCAAGAAACAGTGGCCCGCTCCGGCGCTTTGTCATGGCGGTTCTGCTTGATCATTCTTTGCAATTTTAAAAGCTCCATACATCGCAGGCAAACGGATTGGTTGACTAAATAACTTTAGCTGAACTCAGGTCGCAGGTCGGGAAACGGCCTTGCGATCGGCCATACGATGGCCGTCTCGGTAGCGGCCTGGTAGGGTGGTCCATCCCTAGGTAGGAAACAATGATCAAATATCGCAACGATCGTGTAAAGCTATTGATTGAGATTACTGTTGCAGCGAGAAGCGTCGCGCTGGGCGATTCCGTTCACTGACTCCAGGGAGGCTTCGCACCGTCTTCGGGAGTCCGCGCGGGGGTGCATTGTCGATTGGCTTGAAATTTCGTCGGCACCCTTCTCAGGGCTCGCAGCAAACTTTTCTCTAAACAAATTTTAAGTGACAAGCGCTTCTGCAAGCTATTTATATGGAAATTGCGCGCAAAATCGTGGATTTCACTTTCCGCCGTACCGCAAGCGCGAGAAGTGCGGAACCAGATTCCTCCTATCCGCGAAACCAGACTCTGCTTGCGGATGCGGACGGAAACTGTTTTCGCAAATTTACGCTTTCGCAAATTTCCGTTCCCGCTCGTTCCCTGGAACGGTCAGGATGTACGGCGTTGCGGACAGGGGACCGTCCGCGGGCGGGGTATATGTTCGGATGTTCCTGGGGTGGATTCGTAAAAGCCTGGGCCTTGTTGTCTATAAAGACAAACACGGCAACGAAGATATCAAAAGGAAAAACACTTTGGTGATTCATAAAGAATCCTTAATTTCAGGGAACGAGCCGAAACTTGACCAGGTCTGCGGAATCTTTTCGTATTCGGGAGCCCCTTTGCGGAAAGGCTGCGGAAACTGCGGAAAGCTGCGAAAACTATAAAATGAATATGTAACGATGTTTTTTAGCTCTTCTCAGTGTGGCGATGACATGGACAGTCTGAAACCAGCTTGTGGCAGTGCGGTTCTGGCCGGTGGGATCTAGAATCTGGTGGATTCCAATCGTGCTCGAAGGTAGAGCCATCTAAACGTATTACTGGGGGTGGCGGGGGCCAAGCGATCAGCTATTGTGTGCCCACACCCTTGACGGTGTTCACCCTACCCCCTTCAAGCAGCCCGCCTCTCTTTGAACCCTGAGACCCCAGGCCTGAGCAGCCCTATCGTATATCACCCCCATAGTGTTGTTGGCTGACGGATTGCTCTGGGATGCTCAGAAATTGCCACTCATATGTTACATGGGGTAAGGGCCCGGGGAGCCCTGAAACACTGAATAGTAATCGTCTCCCTGTCCGTTGCGGAGCAGTGACCCACACGAACCGTCCGGCATGTCTGCATGCCTACTCCACATACCCGTCCGGCATGTCTGCATGCCTCACGGACAAGTCTATGCTGACTCCTGACTATTGGTCAGGAACACTTCTGCAGCAAGGCTAGCCCGTTCGGTATGTCAAACGGGATCGTCACATTAGGAAGGCGAGCACGTCTCCAGTGGCGACGGCAGCCCTTGCAGGTTGCATAGCAGTTCTTGCTCTTGTCGTAAGGACCTCTATCAAAATGTTTCCAAACGTCGTCAACGGGCCTTCCACCCTTCTTCTGAGCAGAAACACAGTCAATCTCTATGACTTCGGCAGCCCCCAGGTCGGGGCCAGTGGTTGCTGACAATTGACTTAATCTAATAACTCCATAGTGTAAAACGCAGTCTTTAAATGGCAAACGCATGCCTGGAATCTGTTTTTGACTTTCCGCCGTACAGCAAACGCGGAAATGCGGATTCTCTTTCCGCATTTCCGCCAATTTGGGCTTCGCTGCGGAAAGCGTGACGAAACCTATTTCCGCAGGTTTCCGTTTCCGCAGGTTTCCGTATCGGCTCGTTCCCTGCTTAATTTTCATATTCTCGTCCGTACACGCCTCTTTCTGCAGTTCTCAACAAGAACGTCCTATAATAAAGGCAGGGTAAATGGTTATGGGCCCCCGCCTGCTACTTCCGTATTATTTTTTAATAGTTTGCTTTGTGTCGCACGAGCATAGACTGGTTTTTGCATTTGCAATACAACGACTCGTTGGACGTGCTTACAGTGTGTGATATAAATGGTATCGTGTCAATATTCGCTGGTAAAGTATGTGCAACGCACTTTTCGGCTGGCTATTAAGTGTGTGCCGTCCGTCCAATTTGGACGTTGTGCGTCCGGAGACGTAAAATTTAGGTTTTATGGTTAATTTGCGGGATGATGGCATTTCGTTCGGTTGCGTATGCTTGGTGGTGTTGTCGGTGACGGCATAGTTTGTTTGGATGGTCGCACCAGCATACCGTACTGCTATTGTACATTCCTGATATTCATTTCGGATGGTGTCACGAAAGGCGTGTCAGTGGAAATCAAAAAAAGGGGCTGTCCCGAATTGTCGTACTACTATGTACAAATTGCGCCCAAGTACTTCAAGCACTTTCCATCCTTTTCCGGTTGATTTTCACGCTTCATACTTATTATTTCTTGCAAGGGATGACACACTGTTGGTAGTAGCCATGAAAAGACTACACCCTACTTCTAGGCCGCTCAAGCAGACCAAGTTGACCTTCCTGCTACCCAGATTAGCTCCTGATGCACCTCCTGAGCAGTGGGCAGGTGTGGCGCCTGTTGCTTTGGCCACAGAGGTCGTTGACTCGCAACACGATCGTGAGCAAGCGCTTCTTGAGGCTGCCATTGAGACTGCAGCTCAGACCGGTAACGACAGGATTGATGAGCAGCTGAATTTGACGAGGAGGCCCATCGGACGGCCAGCAACCACATCAAGGAAGCTGCCGTTGCTAGCGGTCCTTGAAGCATTGACCACGCTTGGACTCTCCCAGTCAACCTGCCGAGAAGCGGCGTAGGGTGGCCGCAGTTCGTGGTCGCTACAACCTATTCAGCAACGAAATCAAGTTGCTGGTTGTGCAGACCGTGTTCCGCTGTGGCGATCAGGTATGTGTCGGACCGCCATGTGTAGGCCTTCAGCTTGCAGCTTCTTACTGACGACCTGTATTACCTTGATGTATGCAGGTCCAAACCGCGATCAACCAACTCCACGCACAGCAGCCGCAGCTCTTCCATCAGGGGTGCGAGCTCAAGCACCAGACAGTAACGGACTGGTACCGCAGCTGGATAGCGTCCAACAAGACCAAGTTCACGACAGCGGCGCCTAAGTCCAAGCCCAAGCACCCTGTGGAGATTCCGCCCCAGGTCTACGCCCTCGTGAAGGGCTGGATCATGGAGCTCATCGATATGGGCACTCAGGCAGACCAGGCTACATAGTGCTCTTAGGTGGCTTTGATGAATCTGTCCTTACCATTCCTGCTCGTTTCTGCAGGTCAACTCGGCGACCCTGCGGCCGTACATAATTGGGGGGCTAAAGAGGGCGGGTTATGCCAGCATTCTGGCTGATCACCCAGTGGGTTACTTCCGCGTCAGTCGGTCCTGGATCCGCAAGGTCTGCCAGCGACTGGGACTCTCCCACCGCCGGGCAACTACGGCGGCCCAGAAGTTGCCCGAACACTGGGAGACCATCATCCACCTGTTCGTACTGCGGGTTGGATTCTACGCTATCCACATTGAGTGTGCTCGCTAGATGACGTTTTCTTTTACGCATGTGCAGGTGGCCTACCTGACATGGAAACACAAGATCCCGCCCGAGCTCGTCATCAATGGCGACCAGACTGGCTGTAATCTTTTCCCCTACAGCCGTGAGACCTATGCTAGGACAGGTACTAAGCACGTTCGTGGCCTGGGCCTCGAGGAGAAGCGGCAGATCACCGTGATGGTGGCCTGCTCGGCCAGCGGGGACATGCTTCCACCGAAAGTCATCTTCCAGGTGTTTTGGGGGAGACGGGTTGTCATCAGTCGCAGTTGTCTATGCTTATTTACGTTTCACTCTTATTGGATTTAGGGAATCTTCGTTACACAAGGATGACCATGCCAGTAACCTCACGCCCTGTTCCGCATTGAATTCGAATGGGTCCGCTCTTATCGCCACAGGGGAGCACACAGCGCTGCCTGCCTCCAGTGGAGACATGCAAGGCTATGGAGGCGGAAGGCTGGCTCTTCACCTACTCGGACAACCACTGGGCCAACGAGGAGACCATGAAGCAGTGGGTTCGGAGCATCGTGAAGCCCTACGTGGCGCGCGTCAAGGCGGACCTCAAACTGCCGGAGGACCACCCCTGGCTCATCCTGCTTGATTGCTGGAACGTCCACCTCCTTGAGTCGTTCCAGGTGCGAGATTGGACTCTTACCCCCTTGTGTGCTCGCATTTCGGAATGCTGGTATGAGCCGATTGCCTTGGGACATGCCTTGCCTCCCTTCCTCCTTCAGGCGTACATCAAGGAGCAGTGTCCCGGCGCCATCGTCAAGTACATCCCGGCCGGCTGCACGTCCAAGGCTCAGCCATGCGACGTGGGCATTCAAAAGCCGTTCAAGGATGGCACACGCGAGGCTGCCATGGTTGCCGTCCAGGACAAGGTCCGTCGCCAGTTCAATGCTGGCATCGCCCCCATGGATGTCCGCCTCAACCTCGGGACTTCCTTCCTGAAGCCCCTCTTGCCTGCCCTGCTGTACACGGGATGGTGCAAGCTAAAGGACAACCCAGACATGGTGCGGGCTGCCTTCCGTGCCGCGGGTCTGCTTGCTGCTTTCGAGCAGGCAACCCGTGACGAGGCGCTGCGCCTAAAGGAGGAAGGAGAGCACCTGCTCTTCCCACGTGCTGCAAGTGAGCGGCAGGCACAGGCGGAGGCGACGGCTGCAGCAGCTGGCATCAGCGCCGACCTGACACCACAGCCGACCCCAGGCCATCTGGTTCTTGATGACGACGAGGAGGACGACTACTTCGAAGAGCTCAAGGCCCAGATGAAGGAGCTGCAGCAGCAGCACGAGCATCAATCTCTTGAGGAGGTGCAGCGGCTGCAAGCGGAAGCTGAGGCCATCCCTGAGGAGACCATGGACGATGAGGAGACCCCAGTCGTTCAACGTGGAAGGGGCCGTGGTCGGGGCCGAGGGCGTGGTGGGGCCGGCAGGGGCCGCGGAAGGGGCAGGGGGCGGGGTCGCGGGCGCGGGCGTGGGCAAGCATCTGCCATGGAGGCACCGACGGAAGAGGGTGGGGAGGCGGAAGATGAGGAGGGTGATGGCATGGAGTCCGAGGAGGAGGATGGAGTGCCTCCTTCCGAGAGTGAGGGGGAGGAGGACGAAGAGGAAAATGATGATGAGAAGGAGGAGGAAGTTGAGCAGCTGATTGTGGCACGGCAGGCCATGCGGTCTCGGGGCAAGCGCCAGATTAAGATCCCCAACCGCATGAATGTGTGAGCCTGGGCGACATCAGGGTACATAATACCGCCCTCTGTACATAGCTGTACATATCTGTATATGGGAGTGTCCGAGTGACGATTCTATTTTTGGACTACCTGCGATTCGTCTGTTTTGGACTACCAACTTTCGATACCGTCCCGAATTGTCATAACACAACTGCAAAATCTGCTCATGGCTGTCCCGAAATGGCAATGTCACGTAAAAATTCCAGCCCCATTTTCACGGCCACCCTGAATTGTAATATCAGGAATGTACAATAGCAGTACGGTATTACAATTCAGGGTGGCCGTGAAAATGGGCCTGGAGTTTTTACGTGACATTGCCATTTCGGGACAGCCATGAGCAGATTTTGCAATTGTGTTATCACAATTCGGGACGGTATCGAAAGTTGCTCACGATCGTGTTGCGAGTCAACGACCTCTGTGGCCAAAGCAACAGGCGCCACACCTGCCCACTGCTCAGGAGGCAGCTATGGCTGCGTCCCCAAGCCGTGGGGACCTCTGCTGTTGGGGAGGGCCCTTTGTACCGAGGCTCTCTCCCCTTGGGGAGCCTAAGAATCTCCCCAAACGATTTGAGCATTTCGCCGTGGCTGAAGCGCCCTCACCGGACGCGTCCGACGAGTTAGGGAAGGTCCAGGGGTGACTCGCGCCGCCTCGCGCCGTCGATTTTCCACAATCCCGGCGACCTTCCCGACGGCCCAGCACCATACCAGTTTGTACGGCATAGGCTACTCAGCCCTACAGCGAAGCAATGCTTCAAACGAAATTTCCCATTGCATGAGATCGACAATTAGTAAGCGAAATGGGCTCTGTTGGTTAGGTGAATACAAACAATATCTTTGCCTTACCAACTTCACTCGCTCATGAAGGTCGAGGACCCCATTAAGAAGAGCATTGCCAAAGCAAAGAGGAAGAAAAGCCGACGGGTTAGAGCAAAGCAGCTTCAGATTGCCCAGCCCCCGAGCCTTCCGACAAACGTAGCTGTCACAAGTGCCAATGCGCAACGAGCCGGTGAACATTGATAACGACGCGACCTATGAGCTCGAAGATTTTGATCCGATTCACCGTGAAGACGCTGACGACGTGGAAGCATCGGAAGATGCTGACGGTTTCAGCGCAGCCAAGGAGGAACCAGAACCAGAGCCCGGACCAGAGTCCACGTTAGCACAAGATGTGCGGGAAGCGTACGTGCGTGACTTTGCAGCAGCCAAGGAGAGCCGGACTTGCTTTCTGAGCAGCAGCGCTGCCGTACTTTCAGCCTGGCGGGAAGCAGACCTGAAGCGTGCCCCCGGTGCGCTGTGCGCTTCCCGGAAGGGCTGTGGACCTGCCCTGTGACCATCATCACTTGGGAGCAACCCATATGCGTAGATGTCCCTGTGTGCTGGTGCACGCCCTGTCGGGCGTTTCGTAACATGCGTCCCACAGAGTTTAACTGCCTACCCGACGCTAAGGCTGGGTGGGACCTCCACCTTCAGCGAGACGGCCAGCATGTTCTCTGGTGGCACAAGTCGCTCCTGCAGCTGTTCAACCTTGTGTCATTCAGGAGCAGGCACCTGAGTGCGGACGCGTTCTGCTCTGCACTCCTTGACAACTGGGAGCAAAATGGCATCCACCGTCCAGTTTCCGTTTTGGCAACCACGCTTCGCAAATGCCTTCGGCAAGCACTCCTGTACATGGACTGCCAGGGTGTCGTGGATGACTACCTGGAGGGCGCACTTAGCACCTGGCCCCGTGGAGCTCTGAATGGGTGCCCTTGTTGTGGGGACACTCCGAGGTGCAGCAGTGCAGGGAGTGGCGCGGCCGCAGCCGCCCCAGCCCCTGTTACCGGCGCCGCAGTGCCGGGGGTCGTGGAAGAAGCAGCAGCAGTGGAGGGGCCGGATCCTGGACTGGAGCACACAGAGGTGGCGGCAGGCAGCCCTGCCGCCACTGAGGGCAATCCCGTCCCCCCAGTCCCGTCAGCCGGCGCAGCAGCCCCGGGAACCATGACAGCAGCGGTGTCCACGGGCGCTGCAGTGCTAGGGGCGGCAGTGCTCGTGTCGACTGACTGGCTGCTTCAGGACACCTGCAGCCCCGAAGCTGCAGGGCCCGGCCCCACGAGCTTGCACTCGGTACATTTCGATGCCTGCTTTAAGCTAAACCTGCTGTTCCATAAGGGCTACGTTTCTGGCTACACACAGCTGGACGGCGCCGTTACTTCTTGCCCAACGCATGGATACAGCAGGTGCTTTGGGATGGTCATGCGTCACAGCAGACTGGTGTGCCACACTGCTCGAACTTTGATGCTGACAAGGTGGGTGTGGGTCAGGAGCCAAGGTGTGTTTCTAGTGAGCAGCCTTTGCCTTTTTCCCCCAATCACCATGTGCTTACTATGCCACGTAATTCGCGGCATCCACCTTTTTGCCGTGCTGTGCCGTGCTGCCGCTGTCCAACCCTCTGCCTTGCAGGTCCCGGCTGCGGAATTGAGGAAGGTATGCTGCGCTTGGACGGCTGGCACCTGGATTACGGGGCTTGCAATTGCAGGACCTCATCACGGCTGTCGGTTTCGCGTTATGCCGGCATGGGATGCTCCTGCGGCTCATGAACCTCTCCAGTGGGGAGTGGCATGCATAGGCAGGCGGCTGGCAGAGGTTAAGGCCTGACTTCTGCTCCTGGAGAATCCGGGTTCAAATCCGCCTGC
Organism: Volvox carteri f. nagariensis; assembly: GCF_000143455.1. Taxonomy (NCBI): domain Eukaryota; kingdom Viridiplantae; phylum Chlorophyta; class Chlorophyceae; order Chlamydomonadales; family Volvocaceae; genus Volvox; species Volvox carteri. The sequence goes on along the minus strand of NW_003307573.1, from coordinate 173,636 downwards.
CGACTCCTCGGGTGTGTGAGGAGTGTTGAAATGGGAGGTGGCCCCCCATCTTATGGACGGTGTAGGACGTGATAAAATCAACTTGCGAGCTGATCAGGAACTAAGTTGAGGCGCCGTTGATCCACTAAATTTGGTTGGATGCTGATGGTGAGTTGCTGAACCTAAAGAATACATTCTGAAGTCGGATGGGGTGAACGGATCAGGGTGTCCCACTCGCATGGGAGAGCAGGGAACTGCCTCGGGAAAGGGGGCCGCTGGTGAAGCTTAACCACCTGTAATAACATAATACTCCACTGCTGCAGCACTGTCCTTCCTTGCAGCTGGCACCGCTGTACTGGTGGTACGATATCGTGTGCAGGTAAGTCCTTCTGAGGCATGATGTGTGGTTGTTGTTGTGTGGACATCTTACACGTTGTACTTTTACAGGTGGGGCAAGTCATATGCCAAGTGGCTGGAATGCCAGACACTGGACCTGCAGCGCCTGGCCAGAGGCATGCGCCCACTCATTCCTCCCTGGCACCGATATGCTCATAGGTGCGTGTTTAGCACCGTATGGGCCTTGTGCATCTCCTAATACGTGTTTGCCTTTGCCCTGCAGTTACGCATGCCAGAACGTGTTTGGGCACCCTGGGGTGCATGGTGTGGGACAGGGGACGGGCGAGCCAGCAGAGATATCAACAGTGTGGCCGGTCCGCATGGCCGTACCACACAATACATGAACCCTGTCACTAGGGAAGCGCACTTGGAGCGGGTGGCGCGGCTGTGCTGCAGGGATGTCGTAAGGAATTTACCGGCAAGGTTGTGGCGAATGCAGACTCAGGCTGAAGCTGCCCTGGACAGTGCCAGACACCGCATCCGTGTCCTTGGGGCCGCATTGGAGCATAAGGGCGGTGATGCAGCTGTGGTAAGCAAGCGGTATTTTAGCAGTGAAATCCTAATGCCAACGTATCCTTACATGTGCAGGTACAGCAGTCCCTCCAGCAGCAGCCTCGGCAGCTGGAAGCAGCTGACGTGGTGCCTGCCAGCCCAGCGGCTGAGTATGCTCACTGCCGGCTCACTCTTCAGAAGCTGCAGAGGGAGGACACCCTCGATGCCAGCTCTGATGCGGTGCGGCTTGGGTTGCTCTTCCCTGGTGCTCTGTGCCAGTTAGGCAGCGCCCAGCCCTTATCCGTACAATAAAAACCAGGCTGCCGATCTTGAGAAGGCCGATGCCTATGACCCCGCTGCTTGGGGACCTGAGTCTGAGCTTATGAGTGCGGCGCTAGGGAGCCTGGTGAAGGGAGAGCTGCGGAAGCTTTTTGCGGAGGTGGAGCTGAGTCTGCGAGGTTGTAGAGTCTTCGTGCAACGGGGCCATGTAGGCTCTTGGTTCCTTGTCTGCCAGCCGAGTGTTGTGTACAGGGATCGAGCATCACCCAAGGTCCCCAAACCCCGGTTGATAGGCTGCAAGCCAAGTTTGTATTTGCTTGGAAAAGATTTAACTTCTCTCCCACCGTGGCCCACTTTTGCACTGCGGCTCTGGCCCCCGCTTGATGTTGCACCCTTTCCTGACCCCCTTCCCTGACCCAACCCATCAGGATGCCGTAGTGAACATGCATGCCCTGGAGCACGTGGTACAGTGACTCAGCGGGCGGCGGCATCAGCAGCAGCTGGCCATTAAGGAGAAAAGGCGCGCTAGGCAACGGTTTGTGCAGCTTTGGGAGCAGCTTACTAGCTGGAGTGCTGTATCTGGAGCGGTGGCACCGGAGCTTGGGCAGGCATTGGCCGTGAAGGGAGCGCTAGGCCAGGCTCTGAATGCACAGCGGTATCCCTGGGCTGCACAGTCAAATCATGGGTTGCCACGATTGGAGGCAAGCTTTCGCCGGGTGCTGCAGGAGGAAGCATGGTGCATGGAGGAGTTGGTGTTGATTTAGAATGAAGTTGAGTGTGCTGTAGCATTTTATGTCCGCCGGTTCGCTCTGCTGGAGGGGGCAACTCAGAATGTGGCTGCAACGAGCAGTCATGGAAGGTTGCTTCTCTTGCACCTTGCATGGCAGCAGCGCATGCTCGAGGGGTTCACCTTGCTGCAAACAACCCAGGATGTGCTTCGTTGATGTAAGCAGCTATTATCCGTGTATGGGATGCACGGCTTGGGGAATGGAATATCCCGGATATTGGTTGGTGAGGCAATGACGGCTTGGTATCCTCTGGTTGTATTCGGGGAAAGGTGGCAATGCACGTGTTGTTGTTCGGTGGACATATGCTGCATGGTTGGATGCTGCCACCACTTGGATTGCTGACAGCTGCTTGAACAGCCTTCTGTATGGCCAGGGCTCTTATCCACGGCACATTGTAATGTTCCTCAGCAAAGTGCATGTGGTGCATGCTGCATAGTGCGCCACCTGAGTATTCTCAGCGCTCCTCTTAACAGCTAGGAAAAGGGTAACCGACCCGTGGGTCAGGGGGGCGCGTGCAACGACGTCAGTGCCTTAGTTCCAGACAGACTCTATCAGTGGAAGCACCGTCCCCCAGCTAGCAGATGGGCAACCATCCCCTGGGTCGTGATGCTGATGCACCCACGGGCTTGTCACAGTCCCACACAGCCCTATGGCACTGATCGGGTCGGTAACCCATGGATAACCCACCTTCAACCCCCGGTAGCCCATTGGTAACCCCCTTGTAAGTTCCTACCCAGCAGGAGGGGTAACACGGCCCCAGGGTAACCCCCTCCGTTGCCCTGGACTATGGACATGGGCCTACTGGTCTTATTTGTTGTCCTCTTAGGATGTTTTTGTAAGTGTACATGTTAGCAACCTACAGTATCTTGGTATCTCGGGAAGCATCGTTCACCATTTCAAGGTCTCTAATGCTGGCAGGACACATGCAAAGCCATTGTGCTGATAAATCTGGCATGTGCAGGCTGCAGGTGTTACGACAGCAATGGGTCAGGGTTCAGCCGTTGGGTCACAGTGCTTGCTTCCTACCAGGTGTAATATCATTTAGGGTCACGAGGACTCTGGTACAGGCCTACCCATCTTTGCTCTCGAGCAGGGAAGCTGGCATTCATGGAGAGGACCTTCCAGAACGTACAGCAGCCATACCGATGCCGACATACTGGTAAGCCGCACCCTGAACTGATGCCGTGAGCTGTGATGGGCGTCATTTCGTTTACAATGTCAAACTTGACTAGTGTCAGAGTTGAGTGTCAACGGTCGACCTTGGCCACGGCATACCGGACATGGCGACATGTCTCGACATGGATTTCTGCCAAGCAGCCCGCATCCTAAAATTTTTATACAGGCCTTTTCGATCAGCAACAAAGGTTTCAAACACAATTTTTGGCTTGGAACGGACAACCTCAACTTTTCGAACCTGGCCACACTCGAACCTGGCCCAAATGCCATGCGAAACCCGGTACCTCAGAAGTCGACCCTCTCCAATCGCCCTGAAACTTTGACACAACGACCTTCATGACATTAGAATCACAATGCAATGACTTTTCGGCATGGGCTCAACGTTCTACCGCCACCGACATGGTGTCCGTTTCCCAACGTTGGAACCTGTGTCATACTAATCTCGTTGCCACAGTTCAGTGAAACTAACACTGCATCTTTCGTTCATTTTAGTGACTCCAGGATTGCTGCAAGCCTGCCACCCTTATTCACTCTCCCTCGTCCCTGATCAGGTGTGGCCCGTTTCCTGCCGTTGCCCAATCGTCCTCTACCGGCGCCGCTGCTGCCGCTGCTTCCCCCTCGGGTATTTGAGCCAAATATGTCATGCATAGACGGCGGCAACTGAGCCGTCTGGGCTCCTGAGGCCCCATCACCACCGTTGCATGCATTAAGCATGCATGGCACTTGCACCTGCTCACCCCCTAAAGTCCCACCAATGCCGCCCCTTCCACCTGCTCCACCGCTTCCCATCCCCCCACCACTGCTGCTGTCAGGGCTGAACATAGCATGCAGGTGCGGCTGCAGCTGCGGTAGCTCGCCTCCTAAGGCCCCATTGCCGCTGCCGATACCGCTGCCTCTTCTGCCAAGGTTCATTTGTCATACAACCCGTAGCCATGTTGTGTTGAACCATACTCTGTATGTATGTTGTTACAGGGTGGTCAACTTCGCCAGCGGCCCCCTTTCCCGGGGCAGTCCCTGCTCTCCCCTGCTAGAGGGGCACCCTAATCCGTCACCCCATCCGACTTCAGAATGTATTCGTTGGGTTCGGCAACTCACCACCAGCATCCAACCAAATCTAGCGGATCAACGGCGCATCAACTTAGTTCCTGGTCAGCTCGCAAGTTGATATTATCACGTCCTACACCGTCCATAAGATGGGGGGCCACCTCCCATTTCATCACTCCTCAAACATCCGAGGAGCCGGCAGGCGGATTTGAACCCGGGTCGACTGGGTCGACTGGGAGCAGAAGTCAGGCCTTAACCTCTGCCAGCCGCCTGCCCTGTATGTATGTTGTTACAGGGTGGTTAACTTCGCCAGCGGCCCCCTTTCCCGGGGCAGTCCCTGCTCTCCCCTGCTAGAGGGGCACCCTAATCCGTCACCCCATCCGACTTCAGAATGTATTCGTTGGGTTCGGCAACTCACCACCAGCATCCAACCAAATCTAGCGGATCAACGGCACATCAACTTAGTTCCTGGTTAGCTCGCAAGTTGATATTATCACGTCCTACATCGTTCATATGATGGGGGGCCACCTCCCATTTCAACACTCCTCAAACACCCGAGGAGCCGGCAGGCGGATTTGTATGTATGTATGTATGTATGTATGTATGTATGTATGTATGTATGTATGTATGTATGTATGTATGTATGTATGTATGTATGTATGTATGTATGTATGTATGTATGTATGTATGTATGTATGTATGTATGTATGTATGTATGTATGTATGTATGTATGTATGTATGTATGTATGTATGTATGTATGTATGTATGTATGTATGTATGTATGTATGTATGTATGTATGTATGTATGTATGTATGTATGTATGTATGTATGTATGTATGTATGTATGTATGTATGTATGTATGTATGTATGTATGTATGTATGTATGTATGCAGGCTTAAGTGGGCCAATGACTAGGAATTTCTTGTTGTGTTCTAGGTGCTGTCTGGTTTCAGGGCCTTCATAGCCTACCTAGCTATGTGACCTACCTACCGTTTTGACTTGGCAGCATCTAGCGTGCCCCTCATCCTGTCCCGTGTGTGACATATAGGATAGGTAGAGGTGAAAAGGTGTTCATGTAGAGCATTATGTGAATTCATACTTGCTGATAATGTAGGTTCTTTTATTCGGCTGGGAGAACAGGTGACCTGACCCATGGACCAGTGCGTGCTCTGTGTGCTGTAGTGCTCTGTGTGCCGTAGTGCTCTGTGTGCCCTAGTGCGCCCAATCCTCGTTTACATGTAATTTCCTTTTCCTGGGTGTTACTTGCTCGTCTTGCTATTTCCTATGGTTTACCCATGTATCCATCGAAAGCAACTTCCCTCCTGCCACTCTCTCCGTCAAGCTCAAACGGACGGGAGGGGACGTCTGGGACCATTTCAGTTATGCAGATGCAGTTCACATTGTAAGAAACAGGATCCAGTCACATAACTAAGTATGACATGGCATAAAACTTTTTAACCCAGTCGGAACGGTAGCTGGAGGAGCTGGGATTTGCTCGTCCTCCTACACAGCAGTATCCTAGTCGCCAATCATTGCAGTGCATTAATCTTAATACAACACCAGTGTACTAATCCTAGTCCTGGATATGGGGTATTTATCCATATCCTAGGGTCGGGGTTCTAATCCTAATCCTGGGGCCGGGTCCCAATCCCAATCCTGGGGGGGTTTCCAATCCTAATCCTGGGGCCGGACCGCAATCCTAAACCTGCCCTCAACTTTGTATCCTAATCCTGCCCCTCTTTCCTAATCCTAATTTCTGCCTGACCGGTACCCGAACCCAATCCCTAATCTTTGCACCCCTCTGGTAGAAGACGGCAAGCACAATGGTCGCGGCAGCCCTGCGCAAAGTCTGCGATGCACTGGAGCAGGTTTTCACCAAATTCTCTATGGACACGTTCAAGGGCCTACGTGTTAAGTGAGTAAATTGATGGGTTGTTTTTGTGGAAATTTTCCGATTACCCCCGTGTTGCCATACCATAACCCTGAGGCTCCATGCTCGACTTTAGGCAACTCCCGGCCATTGTGCTTGTCGTTGCGTCCTCGGAGATCGAATGCCACGAATGGGGCTGGATGGGCACGAATGGGGCTGGATGAGCGATCCTCGAGCACTTGGTGAAGGACGCGTCCGCTGCGGGGCAGCTGCAGGCACCTGCACCACAGGTCCGAGTCATACTCGGAAACAGCAAGCGGACAACATCCAGCGTCCCGAGGCGGAATCCTACTTCGTAAGGAATCTAGGGCGATTGGCCTGGCAGGCAAGTTAGAGACGGCATGGTGCTGGGGGGCTGGCAACACAAGCCTACACTCTGGGAAAAGGGGGGTCATTTTACCCGTAATTTTGGGTCAATCCACCCGTAATTTGACAGAAATTACGGGTCCGTAACACGTTATGGGTCCCGTAATTTGAGCACAAGGATACAGGTGAACATTTACGGGTGAAGACCCAGTGATTACGGGTGGATTTTACGCGGTGCTGGAGGTGAATTACGGGCGCATGTAACCAATTACACGCAAAATTATGGGTGAAGACCCAGTGATTACGGGTGGATTTTACGCGGTGCTGGAGGTGAATTACGGGCGCATGTAACCAATTACACGCAAAATTACGGGTGAAGACCCAGTGATTACAGGTGAATATTACGCGGTGCTGCGGGTAAATTACGGGGCATGTAACCAATTACACGCAAAATTACGGGTGAAGACCCAGTGATTACGGGTGGATTTTACGTGGTGCTGGAGGTGAATTACGGGCGCATGTAACCAATTACACGCAAAATTACGGGTGAAGACCCAGTGATTATGGGTGGATTTTACGCGGTGCTGGAGGTGAATTACGGGCGCATGTAACCAATTACACGCAAAATTACGGGTGAAGACCCAGTGATTATGGGTGGATTTTACGCGGTGCTGGAGGTGAATTACGGGCGCATGTAACCAATTACACGCAAAATTACGGGTGAAGACCCAGTGATTACGGGTGGATTTTACGTGGTGCTGGAGGTGAATTACGGGCGCATGTAACCAATTACACGCAAAATTACGGGTGAAGACCCAGTGATTATGGGTGGATTTTACGCGGTGCTGGAGGTGAATTACGGGCGCATGTAACCAATTACACGCAAAATTACGGGTGAAGACCCAGTGATTACAGGTGAATATTACGCGGTGCTGCGGGTAAATTACGGGGCATGTAACCAATTACACGCAAAATTACGGGTGAAGACCCTGTTATCACGGGTTACACAGGCAGATATTACTCTGCGATGTGACGCTTACTGCATGTTAAATTAACGATTGGTGAATACTTGTGGCAAGCCTCAAAATGGACGCACACCCCTTGTCAAAATAGCCTAAGTCTTTGGACTCACAACGCCAACCAGCCAGCCTGACAGCCTGATGCATTCATCTCAACCATCGTCCTCGAAAACAGCGTTCATGTCACCCCCCAATGTCATTCGTTGTCAACCAGACAAGGGTGCATCCATCGGCCTCATTGCTGCGGTTGCTCAGCGGTTGGTGAAGTGTGTGTATGGCATGAAGTACATCAGCCCCTTTCGGTCCCCCTCCAGGGCGGCTGTGCAGAACTTGCCCTCCAGCTCACTTAGCGGCAACCCTAGGTCCTGCCACATCTCCCACTGGCTGCCTGCCCTCGCTGTCTGGGCGGCCGCCATGTTGACCACCACCAGCCCCCCGCTGAACACCTGTCCCGAGTACACATCTGCGACAGCGAAGCGGACATCCTGAGGCCGTCTTCTGCGGGCAGGTGGACGAAGTACTTGAGGTAGGCCACATACGTCCGAGTCTCGTTGCCGACTTCTGCCTGGTAGCATGCCCAGCAGGAGGTCCGCTGCTGCTGGCGCCCATACTCAGCCCCGAAGTACTGCTACTCATCGAGTGCCTCGGCACGCAAAAAGGAGCGGGCCTTGGGACAGTCGGGTGGTGTAGACATGAGAACCCTATCCAGGCGGTCCGTGTCCAGTTCGTAGCTCGCACTGGGACCCAATGTCCAGGAAGCCACATCCTCGAATGCCAGGGCATACCAGTGCACTAGGCTCGCCATGGCTGCCCGGACTTGTGCCACTCGTTCTGGACTCGGGTAGACCATGTGGCCTCGTCCAAGCAGGTAACCGTTGCCTCCTGGTTTATCAAACCAGGCAGCCTCGGTATTCACTGCGCGCTGTGCCAACATCCTCTCAAGCTGCTGGTTGGTCGTGTGTTTGGCCCCGGTCGCGGGGTCTGCCTCGGTGAGCGACTCGGAGGCCCACATCAGGCACAGCCACTGCGTGTAGTGCTTCTCGGGTGCCTGTGACACCATCCTTCCGCCTTGCGTCTTCATTTGCTGCATCATGCGTTCCACCGGCTGTTCGGAGAACCCTGCCGTGGACCCAAGCTGGCACTCCTGGTCGTACAGCCGGCATACGCAGATGTGCAGGTTGACCGTGAACATGTAGCCCAGCACCTCCAACTCCTCCAGCCTGGTCATGTAAGCTCTGAGCTTGCATGCAGCCGCCTTGGCTGCCACCAGGAACTGCTCACGGGTCTCGTCGGGGGGCCGCGGCCGGAAGTAGTGCGTGACCGTGCTGCACAGGCTCCAACACAGGGCCCGCAAGGCCTCGGGCAGCACGTCCCCCTTGAAGATGTAGCTGGAGAACGTCTCAACGAAGTGCAGCCAGTCCTCCATGCGGTAGCTCTTGCTGCATGGGTGGAGGGGGGCAGTGTGGCGAGCAACCGTGTAACTAGAAGAAGTACATTACATAGGTAGAGTAGTAAACTCTCTGACAGACAAAGGTGTTTTTTTCAGGCAAGCCCCTGGTCGTATTTGCTTTCTCGGCTATTAGCGACCCCCGTGTGTGGCCGGCTGCCCAGTGCTGGCCGTGCTCACCGGTACTGCATGATGCATTTGTACCGCCGCCCGAAGTCCGAAGTCACAACCAGGAACTGGCCGCGGGCCGCGACCCGCTGGCGTGCTTCACGAGACATGACCAGCTTGGCATCTGGGTCTGCTGGCTTGATGTCTTTGAGCGACCTCAGCGTGTAGTCCACAAAGTCGCTGACCACTCCGAACAGCAGGGCATGGCCGGTGGAGATGGTGAAGAGGCACGACAGGTCGACGTACGGCAGGGCCGCAAAGGCAGTCAGGCCCTTGCACCCAGTCTGGAGCGCCGCCTCATCGAACTGTTTCTGCGTGATCTTGTGTGGAGTCCCAAGGTGGAGCATCCTGTACATCGCCTGCATGACACTGCCCGCGCTGACGAAATGCCGATGGGTCTTCTTGAGAGCCCGGGCGCCGACCTTCAGGCTCTTGCCTGCATTCCGCTTTATGAAGTGCTGGCTGACTGCTTGGGTGTAGCCACGGAAGCGCACGGTGGCCCCGCACCCGACATTGGCCTCCGTGTGTGCCTCGAATAGGCACCACGTGCAGCTGCCGACACGACTGTTCTGGTCTCGTAGCTGCTGGTGGGCCGGTTCTGTCGGTGGGAACGGCTGGAATAAAAGCCTGCCGCGGTCCAGGTGTTGGACGGGCGGCTCATGACTGCCATTTCAGGGGCTGGGGACAGCAGGGTGCGGAGCTTGGTATGGAAGAGGGCAGCTCTGCCTTTTGGACCTAAGTGTAAGCTCCAAGACCCTCTTATCCTGTTTCCCGCCCCACCGGTTATTATTCGGTTTATAGGAGACCCAAGCCCAGAGGCCTATGCTAACCAGGTCGACTGAGAGCACGCAGGGAACGGCAAGGGACGATGACAGGAAACCTGACGTGGGTTACCCGGCAGACACTCAGGATGGCGACGGAAGGGATCCGACCGAGTTGCTGTCGTTGGAAGATGACCCTTGCGAAGACGACCAGTGGGTGAGTCACCAGCCGACAGGGTGGAAATCCAGCGGTGTAGGACTAGCACCAGCCTGGGAAGCGAGTGCCCGCAACGCTGGGGGCAGGGAGGCACTCCAGCTGCTACAGGAAGCCTGGCAAGCGAGTGCCCGCAACGCTGGGGC
>NW_003307573.1:159463-163437 GCF_000143455.1 Volvox carteri f. nagariensis | reverse complement strand
TTCATAGCCTACCTAGCTATGTGACCTACCTACCGTTTTGACTTGGCAGCATCTAGCGTGCCCCTCATCCTGTCCCGTGTGTGACATATAGGATAGGTAGAGGTGAAAAGGTGTTCATGTAGAGCATTATGTGAATTCATACTTGCTGATAATGTAGGTTCTTTTATTCGGCTGGGAGAACAGGTGACCTGACCCATGGACCAGTGCGTGCTCTGTGTGCTGTAGTGCTCTGTGTGCCGTAGTGCTCTGTGTGCCCTAGTGCGCCCAATCCTCGTTTACATGTAATTTCCTTTTCCTGGGTGTTACTTGCTCGTCTTGCTATTTCCTATGGTTTACCCATGTATCCATCGAAAGCAACTTCCCTCCTGCCACTCTCTCCGTCAAGCTCAAACGGACGGGAGGGGACGTCTGGGACCATTTCAGTTATGCAGATGCAGTTCACATTGTAAGAAACAGGATCCAGTCACATAACTAAGTATGACATGGCATAAAACTTTTTAACCCAGTCGGAACGGTAGCTGGAGGAGCTGGGATTTGCTCGTCCTCCTACACAGCAGTATCCTAGTCGCCAATCATTGCAGTGCATTAATCTTAATACAACACCAGTGTACTAATCCTAGTCCTGGATATGGGGTATTTATCCATATCCTAGGGTCGGGGTTCTAATCCTAATCCTGGGGCCGGGTCCCAATCCCAATCCTGGGGGGGTTTCCAATCCTAATCCTGGGGCCGGACCGCAATCCTAAACCTGCCCTCAACTTTGTATCCTAATCCTGCCCCTCTTTCCTAATCCTAATTTCTGCCTGACCGGTACCCGAACCCAATCCCTAATCTTTGCACCCCTCTGGTAGAAGACGGCAAGCACAATGGTCGCGGCAGCCCTGCGCAAAGTCTGCGATGCACTGGAGCAGGTTTTCACCAAATTCTCTATGGACACGTTCAAGGGCCTACGTGTTAAGTGAGTAAATTGATGGGTTGTTTTTGTGGAAATTTTCCGATTACCCCCGTGTTGCCATACCATAACCCTGAGGCTCCATGCTCGACTTTAGGCAACTCCCGGCCATTGTGCTTGTCGTTGCGTCCTCGGAGATCGAATGCCACGAATGGGGCTGGATGGGCACGAATGGGGCTGGATGAGCGATCCTCGAGCACTTGGTGAAGGACGCGTCCGCTGCGGGGCAGCTGCAGGCACCTGCACCACAGGTCCGAGTCATACTCGGAAACAGCAAGCGGACAACATCCAGCGTCCCGAGGCGGAATCCTACTTCGTAAGGAATCTAGGGCGATTGGCCTGGCAGGCAAGTTAGAGACGGCATGGTGCTGGGGGGCTGGCAACACAAGCCTACACTCTGGGAAAAGGGGGGTCATTTTACCCGTAATTTTGGGTCAATCCACCCGTAATTTGACAGAAATTACGGGTCCGTAACACGTTATGGGTCCCGTAATTTGAGCACAAGGATACAGGTGAACATTTACGGGTGAAGACCCAGTGATTACGGGTGGATTTTACGCGGTGCTGGAGGTGAATTACGGGCGCATGTAACCAATTACACGCAAAATTATGGGTGAAGACCCAGTGATTACGGGTGGATTTTACGCGGTGCTGGAGGTGAATTACGGGCGCATGTAACCAATTACACGCAAAATTACGGGTGAAGACCCAGTGATTACAGGTGAATATTACGCGGTGCTGCGGGTAAATTACGGGGCATGTAACCAATTACACGCAAAATTACGGGTGAAGACCCAGTGATTACGGGTGGATTTTACGTGGTGCTGGAGGTGAATTACGGGCGCATGTAACCAATTACACGCAAAATTACGGGTGAAGACCCAGTGATTATGGGTGGATTTTACGCGGTGCTGGAGGTGAATTACGGGCGCATGTAACCAATTACACGCAAAATTACGGGTGAAGACCCAGTGATTATGGGTGGATTTTACGCGGTGCTGGAGGTGAATTACGGGCGCATGTAACCAATTACACGCAAAATTACGGGTGAAGACCCAGTGATTACGGGTGGATTTTACGTGGTGCTGGAGGTGAATTACGGGCGCATGTAACCAATTACACGCAAAATTACGGGTGAAGACCCAGTGATTATGGGTGGATTTTACGCGGTGCTGGAGGTGAATTACGGGCGCATGTAACCAATTACACGCAAAATTACGGGTGAAGACCCAGTGATTACAGGTGAATATTACGCGGTGCTGCGGGTAAATTACGGGGCATGTAACCAATTACACGCAAAATTACGGGTGAAGACCCTGTTATCACGGGTTACACAGGCAGATATTACTCTGCGATGTGACGCTTACTGCATGTTAAATTAACGATTGGTGAATACTTGTGGCAAGCCTCAAAATGGACGCACACCCCTTGTCAAAATAGCCTAAGTCTTTGGACTCACAACGCCAACCAGCCAGCCTGACAGCCTGATGCATTCATCTCAACCATCGTCCTCGAAAACAGCGTTCATGTCACCCCCCAATGTCATTCGTTGTCAACCAGACAAGGGTGCATCCATCGGCCTCATTGCTGCGGTTGCTCAGCGGTTGGTGAAGTGTGTGTATGGCATGAAGTACATCAGCCCCTTTCGGTCCCCCTCCAGGGCGGCTGTGCAGAACTTGCCCTCCAGCTCACTTAGCGGCAACCCTAGGTCCTGCCACATCTCCCACTGGCTGCCTGCCCTCGCTGTCTGGGCGGCCGCCATGTTGACCACCACCAGCCCCCCGCTGAACACCTGTCCCGAGTACACATCTGCGACAGCGAAGCGGACATCCTGAGGCCGTCTTCTGCGGGCAGGTGGACGAAGTACTTGAGGTAGGCCACATACGTCTGAGTCTCGTTGCCGACTTCTGCCTGGTAGCATGCCCAGCAGGAGGTCCGCTGCTGCTGGCGCCCATACTCAGCCCCGAAGTACTGCTACTCATCGAGTGCCTCGGCACGCAAAAAGGAGCGGGCCTTGGGACAGTCGGGTGGTGTAGACATGAGAACCCTATCCAGGCGGTCCGTGTCCAGTTCGTAGCTCGCACTGGGACCCAATGTCCAGGAAGCCACATCCTCGAATGCCAGGGCATACCAGTGCACTAGGCTCGCCATGGCTGCCCGGACTTGTGCCACTCGTTCTGGACTCGGGTAGACCATGTGGCCTCGTCCAAGCAGGTAACCATTGCCTCCTGGTTTATCAAACCAGGCAGCCTCGGTATTCACTGCGCGCTGTGCCAACATCCTCTCAAGCTGCTGGTTGGTCGTGTGTTTGGCCCCGGTCGCGGGGTCTGCCTCGGTGAGCGACTCGGAGGCCCACATCAGGCACAGCCACTGCGTGTAGTGCTTCTCGGGTGCCTGTGACACCATCCTTCCGCCTTGCGTCTTCATTTGCTGCATCATGCGTTCCACCGGCTGTTCGGAGAACCCTGCCGTGGACCCAAGCTGGCACTCCTGGTCGTACAGCCGGCATACGCAGATGTGCAGGTTGACCGTGAACATGTAGCCCAGCACCTCCAACTCCTCCAGCCTGGTCATGTAAGCTCTGAGCTTGCATGCAGCCGCCTTGGCTGCCACCAGGAACTGCTCACGGGTCTCGTCGGGGGGCCGCGGCCGGAAGTAGTGCATGACCGTGCTGCACAGGCTCCAACACAGGGCCCGCAAGGCCTCGGGCAGCACGTCCCCCTTGAAGATGTAGCTGGAGAACGTCTCAACGAAGTGCAGCCAGTCCTCCATGCGGTAGCTCTTGCTGCATGGGTGGAGGGGGGCAGTGTGGCGAGCAACCATGTAACTAGAAGAAGTACATTACATAGGTAGAGTAGTAAACTCTCTGACAGACAAAGGTGTTTTTTTCAGGCAAGCCCCTGGTCGTATTTGCTTTCTCGGCTATTAGCGACCCCCGTGTGTGGCCGGCTGCCCAGTGCTGGCCGTGCTCACCGGTACTGCATGATGCATTTGTACCGCCGCCCGAAGTCCGAAGTCACAA
>NW_003307573.1:146828-157124 GCF_000143455.1 Volvox carteri f. nagariensis | reverse complement strand
TGCCCTTCAAGCTCAGGAAACCCAGCGGCTGCAGCGGAATGACTTTAGCAGCACAGAAAGAGAACTGCGGGCGCTGCTGTACAGCTTGCACTGGTTGCAAGAGCAGGCACCGAACCTGTTGTACGGCCGGACAGTGCAATACCAGACGGACAGCCAACCGGCGGAATTCTGCATGGTTGGGATGAAAGGCAACACCGCTTGCCTGCCCATAGTGGCGGAGATCCATCGCCTCTGCACGGATACGGACACAGACATTTCAGTGGTGTGGTACCCACGCAGCCGGGAACAGCAGCAGCAGGCAGACGCGCTCAGCAAATACGAAGATGGATCACAGTGGTGAAGTATAAGCACTGGATGGGGCTGCCCTTTTCGGGAGCCGCAGCCGTCATGTGGCCAACACATGCTAAGGTTTTCATTCCTCGTTTAGCATATAGTAAGGTAATGCAGTTTCGTTTATGTTGCTGGGCTTTGGAGGCAAACAGAGCATGAAGGGGCAAGTACCACGTCCCCAGGGGGCAGCGGTTTTGCCACTGTTGTGGTACTAATAGCCGAATTGAGGATGTGAACCCCTGTTATTGGAATGCCCAGCCTATAATGATATTCGTGCTGAAGAAGGATTCGATCATCAACAGAGCATGTTGGAGGCCATGCAATGGGAACCCGCACGTGTGGCGAGGATATTGGAACATATGCGGGCTCACCGAAACTCAATTACCCCCTTTAGACGCTAGTCTGGGCTGATGTGCGGTGTTTTCCTTTCCTCCGTGGCTTTTAGGCGTTGTAGTATTACCCTTGGGCCCTCGGCTCGTATGGGTAGTCTTACAGGTATGGGGTCACGCACCCCCAACCATGTAACACACACACACGCATAAAACGTCTTAGGGTAAAATTTTACGGGTGCTGTGCATTACGGCTTGGGGGATTACGGGTCAAGACTTTGTGATTACGGGTAATGTAACCTGTGGATGACTTCCAGCACGGGCAACCAACAAAATGTCACCTATGTTATTCCTTATAAAAGGAATGCTTTGGCAACTTAAAAACAAGCATGTGTACAAATTTTCTTGGCCGGTAATTACATGTGAAGACCACGTGATTACGGGTAAACATGAATTTACGGGTGAAAACCTTTCCCAGAGTGCTAGTTTATACCGCTGTACTATCTCCTGCAGATTGTCCTAGAGCCCGCCCTGCAGAACACGTTCGGCACTGCGGCGCAGTACGTACCGCATATGTGCAATAAGGGGGTCACCAAGGACCTGTCGGCCGGACATATTGCAAGCTGGGTGCCTTCAGAGTCTGGTGGCCCCTGCGGTGGCAGTTGTATGGCCACACGTGTTGCCCTGGTTTTCCCATGCATTCCCTTGGTGAACGCACAGACTGTGGATCTATGGAAGGAACTGTGCTTGCAGCTGATATCCTTGCACGTGACGAGCAGTATGCCGCCAAGGTGGCAGGATACGTAATGCTTTCCCATGCTATGTTGCCCTGTTTGGTACCTCCACACTTTCATTTTGCCTTGCATTCTGCAAGCCACGAGGGAGGAACTGATGCGGAGTTTTGAGGTGAATATGCATGTAGTCGCTGCATGCTGTCAACATCGCCAATCATGTTTTTGGGTGTGAGTGCAGGAAGTGAAGCAGGCAGCCAAGCGGGCAGGCACGCAGCATGGCAGCTAATTTGCTGGATGGGAATCTCAGTGATGCAGAGGACCTTAAGGAGGATGTGGTCGACGTGGGCGGCAGAAACGGGCAGGAACTATCTCGTCAGCATTCCATGGCTCACAGCATGCCTCATGTGCTAAGAAGACAGTCATGATGAGGTTTGGCCCACCTGCTGCGGTGTCGGCTGGCCCCATGATAACCCTGCAGTCTTGAGTGCTGCACCCAACTCCTTCCGGCTCAGCCTCACACCCATCTCCACTAGTGCAGCCCTCAGCTCAGACATCCCTTCTTTCTTTTTCCGCGTGTCGAAACGCTCAAAGGCACACTGCAGCTGCTGCTGGTCGACTGCCGATGTCCCTGTACATGGGTACCATCGGTCAGCAATGCAATAATGCCCAATGTGCCACGACCACACATTAGCTGCTCTTTCAGCAGTTCGACTAGCGTTGTGAGATGTTTGGTAAGGAGGAAGCCGTTGGCATGGTAACCGGCATGGCTGGCTTCAAGACAACAGTCGCGACGCGCAGGAAGCTTGTTGATGCTGGGCTATTGGAGGCACGTAAGTTGGGTCTGGGCGTTCTTGTGACAGGAGAAAACATGTTTTAATGAGCTCTCCCCCTGCAGGCAAGCGTGGTCGGCCTGGATGGGGGGCGAGGTCTGGTCATGCAGTCAGCACCGTCAGCACTGATGATGACGGTGCATCGTATTCAAGCACAGGAGAGGACGGGGCTGGAAGCACTTGCAGCAGTCAGAATGGTGGCGCCGATGACCTGGACCCTGATGCACCATGTGTGGTCTGCGGGGAGACAGAAGAGGGTAGCTGGGGTGACATGCTATTTTGTGATGGGTGTGATGCTTGCTATCACATGACTTGCCTGGGACCACCACTAAGCAGCATTCCTTCTGGGGACTGGGATTGCCCACACTTGAGCCCGTTGTGGACATGGCTGGTGCCGCATTGGGCCCCAGCACCAACGGTGGCGGTTGGAATAGCAGCCTTGATACAGTGTTGGGGGGCGAGCCGGTGCAGCTGCAGCCTCCCATGCACGCTGTATTGAGCCCCCGCGGCAGCAGCGGGGATGATGGGGTGTTTGGTGGCGAGACAACACGGTTGCTGCCGCCCACTCATGGTCTAATGGGCCCCACTATCGGCAGAGGCGGCAGAAGCAGTGGCGGCGGAAACAGTGGCGACCAAAGCAGCGGCGGCCAAAGTGGCGGAGGCCAAAATGGTGGCGGCCAAAGTGGCAGAGGCCAAAGTGGCGGAGGCCAAAGTGGCGGAGGCCAAAGTGGTGGCGGCCAAAGTGGTGGCGGCCAAACAGGCGGCGGCCAAAGTGGCAGCAGCGGCGGTGATGGGACTTTGAGAAGCGAGATGGCATGGCTTCTGCTGCCCACTCACACCGTGCTGGGCCGTGGTGGCAATGGAATGATGTGGTCGCTGCCGCATATCCATGCCGTGTTGGGTCTTGGTGTGAGTGGTGGAAGTCACCGCGGCAGAAGCAGTGGTGGCATAAGTGGCTGCCGTGGAAGTGGTGCAGGTGGAAGCGGTGGCGACGGTAGCAGTGGTGGCAGAAGAAGTGGTGGTGGCAGAAGAAGTGGTGGTGGCAGAAGAAGTGGTGGTCTGCATTATTATTAAGCACAACACACAGGCTAGGAAACTATCTACCCTAGTGTATTTCCTGTCCATCCTCCCTGCGAGCTTTATACTCAAGTAGCCTCAAAACTAAATGACCAAGTACAACCTCCCTGGATCCTAGCCATAAAGATTCAATTCCAACAGTACAGTACACACACATTGCTTAGCATTCTCCAGACAGTACCTTCCATCATGGCGATGGGCAAACAAAAGCATGCAACTGGGGTACCCAATACCTTTTCACAGCCCATCATTCTGGGCAGCCTCTTCACCACCCATCACCGTGGTGCACAAGGAGGGGGCATTGTGTGTGCCTAGGCATTCATCCCTGGCACACTCCCAACACGGCTATAAAAACATGCGAACTCCTCAGTGGCAGGCCCCATATATACAACTACACTTCCATGTGGATTCTGTACACGAGTGCCCCATTGAAGCTCTCCAGAGGCACCTGTGGGTAACAGCCTGACAAACGAGATGCGCTCCTGCAGAAAACACACTGGCCAATTCAGCACATCACGAAACCAGCTGTAACCAATCCCTGACTTCAATAGTACCACGGCTTGCTTCACATTTCCTGCCTGATACTCATGCACACATCTTGCAAAAAACAGCCCCTGTAGGCTGTGGCTGTTCCTCAATCTGTCCACTGGTTCAAGAAACATGTTCCCCTTCCATGCATTTATCTCTGCCAGCCCGTCCATGCACTCGTCATAAAAGGAAATTGCATGGACACGTGTGTTTGCATGGTCCATGAACATATACATCAACCTTGACCCCTGGGTTGAACAGCTCGAACACAAGGCACACAAGGTCCAAAATGATATTGGGCATGTATCACTCACATGTCTAACTTCTAATGAATACATGCAAACTGCCGTAGTGTGCCAGTGATGCACTTTCTTGCCCCCCTAGCTGGAGTCCTCATAGGAGTCCTCGTGCCGCTGCACAGCCGGGGCACAAGCTCCCTTGGTGAGCTGAAGGGCCTTCACTGCTGTCAGGCCAGGTGCCAGCTCCCACAATGATGAAATCGCCGGGTTTGCATCCACAAGCACAGTGTGGGTCTCCACCCCTGCACCGCATGCATTATGGAGAGAACAAAGGCACCAACATGGCTCAGAAAACTAGGTGTATTGGGTTCTGGTTGGGGTGAGGTAAAAAGCTCCCGAGACAAGCGAAGCATGAGGTTGTTCATGTGGTATGCTCTTGGATGTGCACATGAAATGTGTGTCTGGGTGTATGTATGGGCATGTGTCTAGCACTAGCACGGCTACAATGAAAAGGATGCATAAGCGCCCTGAAACCTCGAAGACTTGGTGGTGCCTCGTGGGTGTGTTCAGTACGTGTGCATTCCGGTGTGCATTCCGGTGTGCCACATCGACAAGCGCAGCTACACCTTGCGTAAGCCAGTATCCAAGGTCCCGACCCCCAACAAAACTTGTGCTCAGCATTTGCTGAAGGAGCTTGATTATATTTTATCCAGCAGGGTTTAACGCTCTTGCTACTCAACCGCACCGAATGCGACCTTACCGTCAGTCACTGCCTTCACGGTCGCAAGGTCCTTCAGCCCATTCTCGAGAAGCTGGTGCGCACTTATTGCATCCGATGCCTCGTTGGCGTCGAGCTCCGGCCCGTTGGTCAGCAAATTGGCCAGGTCCGCCATAAAGCCCAGGTCCACATGCGCCTCAAGCCATTACCTCTTCTGCATTAGTCAGGCAACGTGTCGTGCATACCAGTCAATACATCTCGCCATCGAGACGGGCACTGTCGATATGGTGATCCATTGGTGCACTAGGTAGTCACCAGCCCTGGCAGTCACCGAAGTTGCGCCGTGGTCACGTGAGATGTTACAGTAGATAATTGCTTATTACCTGAGAAGGCTGGCGCTCATGCTCCTGATCACAGAAGCCATACGCTCCAGGAGCCCCAGCCATGCTTCTGACAAGCGTCTGCTGATCAGTAAAATTGCGATTAAACAATCTGCAAAAATTAACGAAGACGGCCTCGACACGAACAGGTATGGATGGCATGGCCAAGGCCCCGCGTCTCCTCCGGAACCAACTGCACGACATTGAGGGACGCTTCCAAAGGCAGTCGCGTGGCGATAAATATGCATAATTTTCATATGTAAGTAGGTTAAATGTCGGAAACTGTGTAAATTATTCTTCTGCTATGCGCACATGCTAACATTACTGGCTCAACATCATATGTCGACACCGTTTCACGAGGCATGTCCTGCTTATTGGGTTGTACTTCGTATCTGCGAAAGCCCCTGGTATTTTTGGCATTGAAAGTCTCTGCTTCGCTGCCAGTGTGGATGGTGATCCATTGGATCACCTCTCTTAACTACTCCGCCCAAGGACGTGTTAGCTACTCCGCCCAAGGGCTTGTTGTTAATTCTCGGGCTTTGTATGAATGAGTCTATTGTTATGCGCACATGTTAACAACTTTTGGCTCAATATCATACGTCGACATCGTTTCACGAGGCATGTCCTGCTTATTGGGTTGTGCTTCATAGCTGTGAAAGCCCCTGGTATTTATGGCATTGAAGATCTCTGGCGCGCTGCAAGTGTGGACAGTGAACCATTGGTTCACCTCTCTCAACGTGCATTCTATCTTCGACCGCCTCTGACCGCCCCACAGTTGCATCTGTAAATGCTTGCATCAAGGTGTTTAAACGCAGTATCCCTGCTTAAACTCTTTCATATGGCACGATACTGCAGAAATGGCCAGGGCAGCTATGGCTGCGTCCCCAAGCCGTGGGGACCTCTGCCGTTAGGGAGGGCCCTTTGTACCGAGGCTCTCTCCCCTTGGGGAGCCTGAGAATCTCCCCAAACGATTTTCCCTGGGGAGTATTTCGCCGTGGCTGAAGCGCCCTCACCGGACGCGCCCGACGAGTTAGGGAAGGTCCAGGAGTGACTCGCGCCGCCTAGCGCCATCGATTTCCCGCAATCCCGGCGACCTTCCCGATGGCCCAGCACCATACCAGTTTGTACGGCATATACTACCCAGCCCTACAGCAAAGCAATGCTTCAAACGAAATTTCCCATTGCATGAGGTAGACAATTAGTAAGCGAAATTGGCTCTGTTGGTTAGGTGAACTAACAATAGCTTTGCCTTACCAACTTCAGGTAGCAGTCACGAATGAGTGGCCCAATTTTTGGTTGGCTAGTGACACTTAAAATTTATTTGAGGAACACTTTCGTGATAAAGTAACTTGATGTATTTGAGGTCTTTAATACGCGTATTTCATTGATGTCATTTGCACCATGACCGGCTGCTGTTCGTCAATGTTTTACCACCGCCGTATAGTGATGCATGACTACAAAGTACAGAGATGACATAGAAACATGAATCCGAGCTCTTACATGTAGGAAAATACAGGTATCCGTCGAATTAGGCAAAGTCCGTTGCACCGCTGGAGGAAACTTAGCGCCCGCATACAACGCCCACTGCTGCACTCACGCTTGCAATCTCACACCTCACACATCGCGCAACCTCGCCGACTCCGTTCAAAGCAGCGAACCTGGCTAGCCATGGCGCGCAAATGGGTCGAATCCCTGTACACGTCTGCACGCCCCTCCAAACGTTATGTCAAATTCAGCCCTGGGAACAACGAAACTTGCCTAGATACCACGCATGCCTGTTTGCGACAAAGCACGTCTTCCTTCGATTATCCATCACACGCGCACACCTGCATGCAACCCTATCCGTGGCAAGGTCTGGAGCATCCGCGACTGTGATGGCCGCGCCTGGCTGATCTGCTGGCCCAGGCAACTCCCGCATGCGCTCCTCCAGCAATGTCCTTGCATTCACCACATCCGTGGTGAAGAAGGCCGGCGCGAAAGGTTCAACGTCGCGTGATTCTAATGTAAATGAAGTGCCCAGCTCGTACTGCTGGCGGAATAGCTGGTGCGCGTCAAATTTTCCCTTCTGCTCTAACTGCGCAGCTGACTGCTCCCGTACGGCAGCAGCTGACCACAGTGCGTCCATCTCGCCCTGCAGCTCTTCGGCAGCAGATAGGAGCTTTTTCTGGACCTTCATAATGTCGTCGTGTTGTCGTCGGAAGGCAGCTGCCTCGCCACGGTACCCGTCAGCCACCTGCTTCGTTTGCTCCCGCAGACTGTTGTACTGTGACCTCCTGACCAAGCATGTATGGACGTACAGGGTACATACGCGATAAAAATATCATTACGTGGAAAATATGGTCGTACTCGGGTCACTCCAGGCAATCTGACCCGTGGGTCACAGGTAACAAAGAACCCCAAACAGGATCGCTACAGGCAAACGCATTCAGAAACTAGGAACTGCGCACAAATGAATACGTGAAGTACTTAAGCCTTGGCCAGCCATAAAATTGCCTAAAAATACATTCGTGCGTGTGTTGTTATGCCCAAGGAGGCCTTTGATGCCACGCACCCACCTCTTTAACACCGCTGATTGTTCACGCATGAAAACACTACCCCGACCCAGGCCCCAGTAACAAAGTTCCATACCGCCTTCCCGTCTGGCTGCAATGACTCGAATGGCGAAATAGCGGAATGTAACCTTGCATCCTTTACAATCTTCGTAACACTGTCCAACTGTGTACTTACAGTGAAGGGTGGGGCTGGGCCCCCAAAGCTTTGGAGACGTTGATGTACGTCGTCTGACGACGCCTGAATAAATGCTGTGGCGTATTCATCCATGCGGTGACCGGCTCCGCAAGGAAATGCAGTAATGACTCCATCGTGGTTTCTAGGTCAAGAGGAACCAGCCTTTCGTCCCAACTGGTGTTATTCAACATTCTCCGCGTGGACGCAAAACAGCCCCGGGATTCAGCACCCATGCCGACCCGACCATCACCTGCAAGCATGAATGGGCATGTGTTGCATGGTCAGCCCAGGATATTTAACTTAGGGTCAAGTGGTGCATGTTGGCGGGCGAAATGGCTTGCCCATATGTACAGAGAAACATGAAGCAGCATATATCAACAAGGGGTTCACATCATCAGCAGGTTGGCCAAGGCACATGACTGGATCCTGGCCACTAATTAACTGACCTGCAGCCGTTGCACGTTCGTAGGTGTCACCACCCTCCCTTAGCTGCATCTCCGGTAATCCAGCAGGGTTGCGCGCCGTTGACGGCTCATCCACTATGGATGGCTCGGCATCACTGTCGACGGGGTTCGACTCATCCATGCTGTTGTCTTCGTCTTCGTCGTCTATTGCGCTGGCGCCCTGTCCTGTGGTGCACCTGCCGACTGAAGCAGCAGCCCCGAGACGAGCAGCACCTTCACCATGGCCAGCGGCATCTGGCACTGGTGCTGGGGGTGGTGCAACCCCACCAGCACCAGCTGCACCGCCGCCATAGCCAGTGCCTACCTGGCCATCACCAGGTACACCAGTCACAGGGCCAGCTGCACCGCCGCCATAGCCAGTGCCGATCCTGCCGGCACCAGTGGCACGCCCGCCAGCACCAGCAGTGCCCCCACCGCTTTGCATCCCTGCACTTCTCCTGGCGGCTGGTTCTCCATGGTATGCCGAAGTACGCGCACAGGTACGCTTACTGGACCAGGCTTACCAAAACCCGCTATTTGTAGCATAATTTGAAGCAAACAATTGCTTAAGGCTTGGAGCCATGGAGTGGGAACCCATAATGTGTGAACGTATGGGGACGTTTAGGATCTTAGAAAAACGTATTCGCGAGGGCTCCCCTGCGACAATGCTACACAAGCCCGCGGCGCTCTTACGAATGAGCAAACAGGTCCCTTATATCTATAGTAGCTTATTGGGTGCCACAACGCGTGTGAAAACGTCACGTAGGTTTGCCGACGGCAGACTAACAACGTCCATGGTATGCCGAAGTACGCGCACAAGTACGCTTACTGGACCAGGCTTACCAAAACCCGCTATTTGTAGCATAATTTGAAGCAAACAATTGCTTAAGGCTTGGAGCCATGGAGTGGGAACCCATAATGTGTGAACGTATAGGGACGTATAGGATCTTAGAAAAACGTATTCAATCACGTCCGCGCATTCCTGGCGGTAACAGCATACCGAGTGCGTTGCTCTTGCCAGAGGCTAACGTTCCAGTAAACATGAATAATGTTTTGGGCATTGCTCAATAGAGCAGGGTCATGCATGTTGCCTAGACTTCGTACGCTTGAATGCTGCATGTTGATTAAGTGCTCGTCCTGTAGTGTAGTACGGCAAGTGCGGCGCGGGAGGAGCAGACCGGAATTGGCCAGAGGACAGTGACTGATACGGTAGTGCGTTACAAAGATTAGCTGGGAACAAAGCGCTGAATCCAGACAACGCTAGTTCGCCAGTCAACCGTGCAAGCAAGCGCAAGTCAGAACGTCGTCTGTTGGGGATTTTGAATTGTTTAAATAGTGATTTACTTTGTATTCGGGACCCAGCTCAATAGTAAAATAGATAAGGCGATTTGACGTTGCTGGCATATCGGTCGCCAGTAACAGCGAAGTGATGGCAGAGCGCGAGCAATCGCGCGGCGGAGGCCAAGAAGGCTTGGAGGACATCCTCCAACAGCGGGACGAAGGAGGACACCAGAATGGCGGAGCACCTAGTTACCCGGAGGGGGCCGATGCGGTGAGTAACAGACGCCAGCTATTGCTCCGCGCGGTCAGACTGTAGGCACAGCCAGCCGCCGCAAGTTCTGTTATATCAAAGGCATGGGAGAGACCGGACCCAGTTTTAAAATAGCGGGAAAGGGATGCGCCGCCGCTGTTGTTTGACCAGGCTGGATTAGAAGCTACGGGTCAGGCTTAGCTTATGAAGAACACGAATCTGTAGACCGCGAGTGGCCGACTCAGAGTATTAGTGCTCGTGAGGTTGGGTCCGTTTCCGGTGGATGGCGCCGCGGCAGAGGGGTAGTTGCTTTGAGATGGCGCAGCGGGGTCTGTTATCCCAACGGGTCCCTGTCCTGAAAGCAGCCAAAAGCCCGCAATAGCGCCTAGGCAGGGGCACGCCCACTGGGGGCCACGCCCGGGGAAAAGAG
>NW_003307573.1:145993-146778 GCF_000143455.1 Volvox carteri f. nagariensis | reverse complement strand
GCGATGCGCAAGGTATAAGTTGTAGTCAGGGGCGCGGGANACAAGACAATCGGCGGGAAGATAGCTGCTGGTGGGTCGGTTCTGTCGGTGGCGGCTGGAATAAAGCCCGTCGCCGTCCAGGTGTTGGACGGGCGGCTTGTGACTGCCTTCCAGGACTGGGGACAGCGGTGCGGATCTGGTTACGGTAGGGGGCAGCTCTGCCTTTTGGACACCTAAGTGTAAGCTCAAAGACCATCGTATCTTGTTTCCCGCCCCCACCGGTTATTATTCGGCTTATAGGAGACCCAAGCCCAGAGGCCTATGCTAACCAGGTCGACTGAGAGCACGCAGGGAACGTCAAGGGATGATGACAGGACACCAGACGTGGGTTACCCGGCAGACACTCAGGATGGCGACGGAAGGGATCCGACCGAGTTGGTGTCGTTGGAAGATGACCCTTGCGAAGACGACCAGTGGGTGAGTGACCAGCCGACAGGGCGGAAACCCAGAGGCGGCGGACTAGCACCGGCCCGGGAAGGGAGTGCCCACAACGCCGCGGGTAGGGAAGCACTCCAGCTGCTACAGGAAGCCTGGCAGAGGTTACAGCGACTGGGTCAGCAGGATGCGGTAGATCCGCGGGATGAACAGGAGTTTCTCGAAGAGGTCGTCCGTTTGCTCCCTGACCCCGAAGACTTCCAACCCGGAAGGATACGGCTACATGTTGCAGTGTGGCGAGCGTTCTTTCAGGCAGCTAACGAAGGCCGGCCCCTAACGGACAAACAGAAACAGTGGCTAGAATACCTGCG
>NW_003307573.1:138449-145839 GCF_000143455.1 Volvox carteri f. nagariensis | reverse complement strand
GCAGAAGAAGGTAGGGGAGGTAAGCGCGACGGAGAGGAGAGACAGGACTCAGGCGCGGGCAAGCCTACCGGGGGGGCAGCATCGGAGAGGCCGGGGGCGTGAGAAAGTCCAGAGCGGGCGTCGGGCCCACGGAAAGGGCGGAGGGGTTGGGCCCCCGAGGGGCAGGAACGGACGGAAGTAAGGTAGTTGACGAGCCGAGGAGGGGCGCCCCAAGTAGGGCCGGGGAAGGCAAGGAAAGCCTGCCCGGCACCGGACAGGCAAGGGGCGAGTCCTGCAGTAAGGTAGGCAACCGTAAGAGAGGGCCAGAGAAAAGGATGCGCAGAGAGAGGGGGCGCGCACCGGGTAGGCAGAAGACACAGTCGGATGAGGAGGATTCGCATAGACGAGGCGTAACAACGGCGAAGGAGGTCGCCGCTTCTGTGGAGAAGCAGAGGCTGGGTGGAGGCGAAGGTGAATGGCAAAGTAGCGACGAGCGAAGTTACCTGTGGCACGAGCCGAACTAGAGGCAACGCGGCGGAGTCTTGGGAACGAGGTAGAGAATATGAATGGTAGGTAAGAGAGTCGGCATGAGGCTGGAGGCTTACGTTTTCTGCTGTCGATGACTGCATTAGGTTATTTTCGTACTCTCTACTCGATTGCCGTGCGAGCGGCCCACCCGCCCTCCCACTAACAGCCAAATGGCTGATCGGAATTGTCTTTGAAGGGTTTGGGTACCGCGGGAGTGTGGTCGCAGACGCAATGGCCTTCCCCACAATAAGTTAGTAGTGAGTACGGATCACGCGATGACGTTTAAGCAACGCCACCGCAGGCAGAACAGCCGAAGTTACTTTCGCAAAAGCATGTCCACAAACTGTGTCAAAAATTTCCTGCAGAATATGTGCTTCTTCTAACCGGCAAAAACTCGACCCGCATACTACGGCAACACCCCTGGAGGCCAGCTAGCCAGCCAGCCCAGCACGATTACCACCACCGCAGGGAATGTCATTGAAATTGATGCATAGGCCGTGCACCCCATATGGCGATTTCCGTGGCGTCATCTCTCTTCCTTTTGCTTGAGTATTACAGTAATAGTAACCGCTTGGTGCGTAATGCTGCAGGGTATGAAGCCCAAAGCATTCATTCCACATTTCTCTTTCTGCTGAGCTCTAATACCTTTGCATTCCCATTGGAACCCATAAGCCCTCGATTATTTCTCAACAGTCCTTTCCCACCACCTCAAATGCCAGTACCCTGCGTACCCGTGACATCTGATCAATTGTAACGGAGGGTGCCCAGTGTCTGTGTGTGTCTGCACGCCTGTGTTGTTGATGTTGTTACAGGGTGGTTAAGCTTCACCAGTGGCCTCCTTCCCGAGGCAATTCCCTGCTCTCCCCTGCTAGAGGGGCACCCTAAGCCATTCACCCCATCCGACTTCAGAGTGTATTCGTTGGGTTCGGCAACTCACCACCAGCATCCAACCAAATCTCGCGGATCAACGGCGCGTCAACTTAGTTCCTGGTCAGCTCGCGAGTTGATGTTATTACGTCCTACACCGTCCACAAGATGGGGGGCCACCTCCCATTTCATCACCTCTCAAACACCCCGAGAGGTCGGCAGGCGGATTTGAACCCGGACGCGCCGGAACGCGACGGGAGCTATCTGTTGTTGTTGTTGTTGTTGTTGTTGTTACAAGGTCGTGGGTGCGTTCCCCGTACCTGCAAACCACCCTAGTACGAGCCGAGGGCTCAAGGCCTGCCAAATCGCCTATAAGCACCATCCTACCTCGCACTTCCAACGAAACAAGTGATGAAGGATACTAACGACCAAAGGGAACGATAGAGTTGCGGTGGGACCATATGCGTTCCAGCATCCTTGCCAGGCGTTCAGGTTCCCACTTCATAGCGTCCTTCATATGCTCGAAGCGTGGAAAGCCCATATCAGATCTGATTTTGTCGTACGCCGGACAGTCCAGCAAAATGTGTTTCTCATCCTCGATATGGCTATCAGTGCCGCAGCAAGGGCATACTCGCTCCTCCCACGCCTGTGTGTCTGTGTGTCAGTCTGTCTGTGTCTGACTTACAGAACCGCAATGGGCTCTCCGCAAGGTTGTCTTAATGTGTATTCAATGCTTCTTTCGGCATTCGCTAGTAGCTCATTTTGGCGCATGGTCCCTAACCATTTTGTCCCGAATCTCCTGAAGGCCACTCGGCCAGCTCTGCGGGCGACATGCTCTTCATTCTAAGGGTCCAGGGGAAGGAGGACGGAAAGCAGGTCCTAAGGAACAAAGTCCCCGTGGCCAGGCTACCAGATGCCCAGGTGGCCTGGTGGTGAATTGTACCTTGTATTTGCTAAACCATTTGCTGTGTGCTTGCGAAGAAGTTCATCTCTCCACGACGGACTTATTATGGGTCATGGCGCTAATGCGTAGGCACAGCTTCTTAAGTGTTACCTTTGGCGGGCGGACTGGGCTGTCAGTTTTGCTGGACAGACCTTTCCACCTCCTCCCCAAGGGCTGGTTACGGCTGGTATTTCACCCCCTTAACAGTACGATTGCGAGGCAAAGGCCTCCGTCTCCCTTCCGGTGGTGAGTTGGTAGTATTAAGTTATAGCCCTTTCCGGCTTCGGCCGATACGGCCTGCTGGGAAACAGGGAGACATGCAGGAGGATGAAGCACAGATGATGCTTTCGATCCACAGTATTGGGACTTTGTGCTAGCGTGAGCTCCCTGGCAAGCGTGAGGGGTTGGTGCTGAGGGAAAGATGGTGCTTGGTTGGGGGGCGCGGACGGCCTGTGGGTACGTGGGCGTGAGACACATGCACGTCCAAAAGGCAAAGTACATCGGTAAGACATACCTAAGTGTAAAGGGACATATTGACTCATGCCCATTCGTACGGGGCTATCTGCAAGCACATGCTGTGCACCTTCCTCCGCAAAGGCAGCATGACTGTTCTTGTATACCGCGATGCGATGCGGCGATATCGATACCTTTTCACGGAGCCATATAGAAAATTGATTGAGGCCGTTTTAGTATACGAAAGTAGTCGCGGTCATCTATAGCATCTATGAGCTCACTTAGGTCGTATGCGGATTCAGAGAATTGATTGCATAAGCTTAGCAAAAACAGAACAATCCTTCAGAAACCCCATAACATGTCGAGAATGGTGCATTCTCTGGACTGAAAACCGCCAATGTCCAGCTGCAGTCCTATAATTAACAAGAGGACCGTCGCCCATCCGCATGCCGTCCAGAGGTACGTGTCGGTGAGCGCGACAGAAGGACGTGAAGATACGCTGGTGCATGTAGTGCGTTTGTGCCGCTGTTTATCATCACAATCCAGGACTAGCTGTAAAAAGTACTTCTATCAAAATCCGTAATAGTGGGCGATATCGTCCAACCTTCTGCTTTGGCAGGATACCCCATAATCTGTACAGATATTTTATTTGAATCATTACATAAACAATGCAACGAAAGACACCGGCACGTCGTAATCCTGGGAGATCGACTCGGAATGTTATGTGCGAGTTGTTATGCGACGCATGCAACCTAGGTGAAATAGGAAATATTTTGGCATAATCTTGTATTCGGAAAACCTTACCTCGACGTTGGAAATATGGTCATACTGCGGTGCCCGGCCGCGCGATTAGCTCCTGGTGCAAACACGCTTTACAGCCGCGGTTATTGAAACATGATAATATTAATGAGTCGTGAAACATAAACCCGCTGTCGACTGTATTTTCCACATGCCGGCCGCAATTCCTTACAAAGTGAGCCTTCACACGGCTATGCAAGGAGGCAAGTGAAAATCATTTGGCACAGTACGCTCAGAACATAGATTAAAGTTCTGCTGCAAGACCGTTGGCCAGACCTAGCTCATACAAGACATAAGCCTTGTGCTAACGCTAAAAGTTTTGTACTGCGAGTCGGTTAGCTTTGTTTCCAACCTGTGGCTCGTATAGAGGTCCTCGCTTTTCAAGAGTCCAGCTATTGCAAGCTATGCTTTAGGTTGTTCAGACAAATAGCCACCATGATGGGCCATGCGTGTCAGGCTATCCTTGACGGACATGCCCAATTTAGCAACGCGCCAATGGAAGTGCTGAACAACAGAAATGCTGAACATGGGAGTCTGAATTCAGAAAGTGTTTGGCACTCGCAGCTGTAGGACGTGTCCGCCCGCTGCAATGGCAAAGCGATGTTTTGAACCAAACGCCCCAACGAGTTCTTCCTGCGGTCGTCACAGTTGCCATCAGCAAGGCATTTCAGAGCCTTCACGGCCTGAGGACATCAGCAGTCTATGCCGGACAAAGTCGACATATATCCAGACATCGTCGCCGTCTGTTTCCGAACCGGATTTCACAGTTGGAGAAGGAAGAACCGCAATTGCCTGTGAGTATACATCTCTGCTTTCAGACTGGACGTTGCGGCGCCCCGGACCGGGTCTTCTCGTCCAGGATTCGGTCGGACATCCGCCGAGCGACCGCGTCGACGTGCACTGCTCCAGTAAAAGCCTGCCGGAAGATAAGCAAAAATCGCAGGTTCAAGGAGATTATACGGAGGCTAGTGCGTCCGTGCATAGGCTTTCAGTCTGCCCAAGCCATACAACAACTACCGCTACCACGATCGGCACCATCAAATCGCTGCCTTTGAACGAATATTATCCAGAATCAATTCTTGGCACCTTACATCCGCAAAGCGCTGTAAGGTTCCCACCATCAGGATCAAAGCCGGCAGAGCTCAACAGTCGCAAGGTGCTGGTTACCGACCTTAGCTCGAAAGGGGACCCATGCGCCCAGGGTCGCCGGGCGATACCCTCCCGCGCTACCCAAACAACATTCCTGCCGGGCTGTGAATCCTGGCTGTTGCCGGCGACCGCTGCTGACAGCTCCGTTGTGCTCGGAGGCAGCGGTCGCGGTGATTCGCGTCAGGGGTGCAAGCGCTCGTGGCGGCAGTCCGCGTCCGAATGGGCAGGATCTACCAGTCCAGGAGGTACGGCAGCAACCGCAGCGGAAGGAACCGCAGCAGCTGTGGCCGCCACGGCGGGGCACCCCTGTCAGGAGATGCCGTGTGGCACGGCCCGGCCGCCAGGTGTTGCAGCCCGACAGGCGGCGCTTCAATTGGATCACCTTGCGACTGAGACAGGGTCCAAAGATGGTACGGTGCCGTACGTACGGCCCATTCGAACCTTTACGGGTGCGCCACTCTACGACCCCATACAGCCAAACCATCCTGCAGCAAAGGTAAGATGCCTACCCTCCTACCCTTTCTGTCGAGGGTTGGTACTAGAGACAAACTCTGTATTGTTGTTATAGGGTCTAGTTTACTAGACCCTATTAACAATACTGTATTGTCCAGTGTAATTTTAGTGTAAACTAAGCAGAACCCTTTAACCCAAGCTGCTGCTGCTGCTGCTACGTCTCTGCTGCATCGTTGCACAGGTTTGTGCCGTGGAGCCCGTGGCGGCAGCGACGGGCTTTCGTGAGGCCGCAGCCAGCACCAGTACGGACGGCATGCGACGGCGCTTGGCTGCCGCGTCTCCTGCCCAGACCGGCTCCTATCGGGCCCCTAGAGATACCAGCGGGCGGGGTGGGCTGTGGATCGACCGTGTTGCTGCATTTGCTGCACCTCCCAACGATAACCATGGAATGGTTTTGAACTTGGAACAAGAAGAGAAGGGGGCAGAGGACAAAGAACTGGATGGGGCGTTGCAGCTGCAGCTGGAGATGGCGCGTGTGAAGCAGCTACCTGGCACGGCACGGCTCACGTTCGGCTATGCAGGAAGTTGCAGCGGGGATGCGGGGGATGGATGTGCGGTGCTTGAGGACATATGCCGGCAGCAGCAGCAGCAGCAGCGACACCGACAGCATCCACAACGAGGGCGGCAGCAGCAGCAGCAGCAGCAGGAGGACCAGGAGGAGGAGGAGGAGAAGCATGAGCAGGATCCCGTGCGGGAGTGGCGGAGGGAGGGCTCCCGGGGAAGTGTGCCGCCAGAGGAAGAGCTCTGGGTGGTACTGGATCGCGCAACTCTTCATGCACTGCAGGAACGGCAAGGGGCAGCAGCAGCAGCAGCAGCTGCTGCTGCTACTCCTGTTGCTGTAACGGCTACTAGAACTGCTGCCGCTGCTGCGACCCCAGTAAATACTACTAGGCCGGCCGTTCCAACGGACGTGCAGCGATTCAGCCCTCAGGCAGCCCTCAGAAGCCGCTTTGCTGCGGCGTCCTTGCACCGTGATGATGCGGTGGTCAGCGATGGTAATGTGCTGCCGCATCATAGTTTGCTGTGTACGGTATGTCCACCGCAGCAGCGGCCGCTGCAACTGCCACCACAACCGCCGCGCGCTCCTGTCTCCATTTCCTCTGCATCAGGAGAGTCAGCTAGAGGCCCGCGACTGGGAGGTGAATGGCCCCAGGGTGGGGCCTCCGTTGCAGCAAACCTTCCAAGCGCAGGTAAAATGCTGGCTGCTGCACCTGCACCGCGGTCTTCCAGCAACCCAGTGCACCCCGCGGGTCGCGAGGCGCTGTGTGAGGCGCTAATCCAGATGACGTTCCGATACTATATGGAAAGGGGCCTGCCGATTACGAAGCAATGATTGTGGCGAATGCGTTCGTGGCTATGGCAGGCAGGACGTGCTGCCGTCCCCGCCGCTGGAGCTGCAGCTGCACTTTCCTTATGGGGTTGGACCGCATATGCATGCATGTATGTATGTATGTATGACATTGATTACACATGCATGTATGTATGTATGTATGTATGTATGTATGTATGTATGTATGTATGTATGTATGTATGTATGTATGTATGTATGTATGTACGTATGTATGTATGTATGTATGTATGTTTGTATGTATGTATGTATGTATGTATGTATGTATGTATGTATGTATGTATGTATGTATGTATGTATGTATGTATGTATGACGTTGATTACACTGTGGGCTGAAAAGCCGGGGGCCCAGGGCCGAAGCACAGCGCGGGGGGCGGGTGCATACGGCTGGTTAGTCTCATGCACTCCGCCCCCGGGTCAGGCCGCACGGGAAACGACGGCCGGCACGCAACAGCGCTTGTTTGGCGCTCCAACTAGACGGGATCTATGCCCGTTGGTCTCCTAACATAAACGAAGTCGCAACTGGGGGGCTCTTCCTGCCGACCGAACGAACCGAGCATCTCAGAGAGCTCGCTACCAGGACTTGGGCGACCGGGAGCCCGACGAGTCTTCCCGGGCTGGGGAGGTCACCAAGCTCAAAAATCCTCACGCAAAAAAGAGCGCAAAGAGCTCACACCACAAGACGCCAAACAGCCTCCTGAGACTACTACCCTCCTCCGCCTCTCCCTCCCTGGGCTAGTCCAGGGGAGATAGCCCCCGTCGAGGGGGTAACACCGCACAAGTCCGCGCCCTTCCACAGCACTGGGTCTAAA
>NW_003307573.1:137463-138380 GCF_000143455.1 Volvox carteri f. nagariensis | reverse complement strand
CATTAAGCGCGGTGAAAGAGCGCAAGCGCGCCCAGAAGTCCACTACTGCCCGAGCGCGGGCGTATTCCAGGGGGGTTGCTGCTGCTGTGCTGCTGCTGCTGCTGCTGCTGCTGTTGCTGCTGCTGTTGCTGCTGCTGTTGCCGTCCCCGGTCNCGCGATGGGCCCCTGCGTTTGATCCTCGAGTACCGGCGCGTTCAGCGGCGGCCCCTCGTGCGGTCTCACTCCGTTGGCCAGGTGAAAGAAGTCCGTTATCCGCCGCTGTTGGGGCCCTTGCGCCTGGATCTGTTGCGCTTGCTCTGGCTGTTCTGTCGCGGGGTTAGCCGCCCTTTCCAGTCGCCTTCCGGCTGCTCGCAGACAACACCTGCCTACCTCCATGGCAGACAGGGCTGCCAGGGCGATCACATCCCAGGGGGCCTGCTCGCAGCCGGTCGGGGCTTGGACCAGCCACAGCTGCTTCCGGGTGATGCCGCCTGTCGCTGCCTCCTGGGAGGGCTGTATGTGTCGATCAATCTGCTCCCGGACAGCTTGTGCGACGGGGCACTCCCAGAAGTGGTGCATGCGTGGGGAGCAGTGCTGGTTGCTGGCGTTGCCGAACCCTCCACACCCACAGCGCTCCGGCACCATGCGGGCCAGGTGCGTGTTGCCGGGCAGGGGGATGCCGTCCACGGCGAGCCGCCACAGCGTTTCTTTGTTCTCGTTCTCCCACCGCACCCCCGACCACAAGCGGGCTTGCTCGCCCTGAAGCGGCTTGTTTCCGCTGAGGAGGAAGGTGTCGTTTCCTGCGGGTGCAACGCTTCTTGCACAAATGCTGCCATCAAGCGTCCCCGTTTCTCCTCGGTGGCCCCGCATTGCAGCTGTGTCGCTAGGCGGACCGTCAGGCGTGTGAGTGGGACGGTTGTTGGCCGCCCGGCATCTGC
>NW_003307573.1:109818-137413 GCF_000143455.1 Volvox carteri f. nagariensis | reverse complement strand
CCAAGTAGGGCCGGNGAAGGCAAGGAAAGCCTGCCCGGCACCGGACAGGCAAGGGGCGAGTCCTGCAGTAAGGTAGGCAACCGTAAGAGAGGGCCAGAGAAAAGGATGCGCAGAGAGAGGGGGCGCGCACCGGGTAGGCAGAAGACACAGTCGGATGAGGAGGATTCGCATAGACGAGGCGTAACAACGGCGAAGGAGGTCGCCGCTTCTGTGGAGAAGCAGAGGCTGGGTGGAGGCGAAGGTGAATGGCAAAGTAGCGACGAGCGAAGTTACCTGTGGCACGAGCCGAACTAGAGGCAACGCGGCGGAGTCTTGGGAACGAGGTAGAGAATATGAATGGTAGGTAAGAGAGTCGGCATGAGGCTGGAGGCTTACGTTTTCTGCTGTCGATGACTGCATTAGGTTATTTTCGTACTCTCTACTCGATTGCCGTGCGAGCGGCCCACCCGCCCTCCCACTAACAGCCAAATGGCTGATCGGAATTGTCTTTGAAGGGTTTGGGTACCGCGGGAGTGTGGTCGCAGACGCAATGGCCTTCCCCACAATAAGTTAGTAGTGAGTACGGATCACGCGATGACGTTTAAGCACCGAAAAACAGCTCGCGATGGCTCCACTGCGACAATTCTACACTAGCCCGCGGCGCTGTTATAAATGAGCAAACAGGTCCCTTATATCTATAGTAGCTTATTGGGTGCCACAACGCGTGTGAAATCGTCACGTAGGTTTGCCGACGGCAGACTAGCAACGTCCATGGTATGCCGCAGTACGCGCACAAGTACGCTTACTGGACCACGCTTACCAAAACCCGCTATTTGTAGCATAATTTGAAGCAAACAATTGCTTAAGGCTTGGAGCCATGGAGTGGGAACCCATAATGTGTGAACGTATAGGGACGTATTGGAACGTACATCCTGTATGTTTCCTGTGACCGCAACTTCCGCTGTAACAGCATACCGAGTGCGTTGCTCTTGCCAGAGGCTGCCGTTCCACGAAACAATTCATATAACAAAAGTATCACTGAATAGAGCAGGGTCATGCATGTTGCCTAGACTTCGTACGCTTGAATGCGGAAAAACAGCTCGCGAGGGCTTCCCTGAGACATTGCCACACAAGCCTGCAGCGCTTTCATGAATGAGCAAACAAGTACCTTAAACTTATAATAGCTTCTTAGGTGTCACAGCTTTGCCGATGGCAGACTAACAACGTCCAAAAGTACGCGCTTTCATCTCACATACCTGAGACTGGGCCCGCCCATGGGCAGAATCCTGCAAATGCGCGACCTTCAAGCAATATGAAGTTAATAAAAGCCAAAAGAAGTGCGCTGCGGCGCATTAGGCATTACAAATTCGCCTACGTCGGCGTTACCCGTAAGCGCTGTTACGCACTTCGCCGGCATTTTCCTAAGATGCTGCAACGAAGCGTTTCACTGTATAAAGAGCGTTTTGATCATACAAAGTATCGTATTCTGCATTGTACCTACAGCTCCACAAGTAAAACGCGTACCTGCAGTGTAACGTAAATGTCCTCTCAGAGGGTAAAGAACATTTTACAGCAGGTAGCCGACCTCACTCCAAACGAGCTAGCGCAATTGCTAAAGGGCATTTGCAACAGTAAAAACAAAGACCGGCTGCCAAAGGCGTTTCAGTCCGTCGAGGTCAACGAAGCCATCGCGACCTCAGTCCGTGAATACCTAGACTGTACTCGGCGGACCGGTGGGCAACGCAGGGACCTGAAGCTTGGATGGAGTGCCGTTGCTACTGCTGTGTCAGGTATAATTGCACCTCGGGCCACTGATGTAATACCGGCGGTTGCATGTCCTTCAGCCATGTGCCACTATCCTTCCTGGCTGTTGGCATCGTGTGCAGGTCAAGCAGTAATGAAAGGGCGGCTTGTTTCCGCTGTGAATAAGCGCTTAGGCTTAAAACAAACCGTAGTTAGACTGCACGCCCGCCGTCACGAGGAAGTCATCAGTGGGTCACACACACAGCCATATGAACCCTACCGGCTGGTACAACGCTGTGACCGTACCAGCGAGGAAACTTTGCATTTTGTTAGAAATTTCTGGTTGGCGAACAGCGAGGCCAGCCCACGGGCCGACGACTACGTGAGGGTAACAGTGCCCGGCGGCATCACATCTGTGCGGTCATACCTGCCGCGCAAGTTCGTCCAGCGGAGCTACAAGCAGCTGTACTTGCAGTATGTCAGGTCACTGAAGTACGACGACCCTAAACCTGTGTCATACGGTGTTTTCTGGGGTGCAAATCCGCAGTGGATTAAGCCCTTCAAGGTATGTCAGGCTTACATGCGAACATGCTTGCTTGCGCTTATGAATTGGCATTTTTTGTTGTAGACACTGTTTCCTATATTTTTATATGTGTCCATACAGGAAAAGCAACGCAGTGTATGCGTTTGTGTAAGGTGCATCAACTATGAGGGGCTGGTATCTGCTGTGCAAAGCAAGCGTCAGCTCCTGCCACTCCGCCCAAGCATCAAAAGGCTTCGCCGCCATTCAGACAGTGTCCGGGCGTTACCAGCTACGCTCACTGCTGACTCACTGTACGAGGCAGCACTGTGCAAGGCCCCCGAGCAATGCCCCGCCCAGCATCCAGCAATGTCGTGCTTGGATGGCACCTGTACAAGCTGTGGCATACAAGGACTGGAGTGGCCAGAGTACCTGGTAGGTTGGTTTGGGGGTTACCTATCCAATTGAGTTTTGAGGCGCAAGGCGAGGCACGCGTTTCAGCACCTTTGTGGTCGGCCTACATCACCGTGGTCTTTTTCTTGTGGATACCGATTACAGCAACCTCCCACCATACACGTGTGCTGTGTTGAAGCTACAATCATGTGACGCAACAGTTGTGGGGTTCTGTACACCGGAGTGGAGGATAATAATCTTGCCAAGCCACAGCCGCCTAAGTGAAGGGATTGACCTGCAAGCACGCAATGACATGAAATTTCGAGTGCCTGAAGTACATGTTTGCCTCACTCCAATGTGCTTTGCCTAACATTCCACCCCACAATACCCGCAGTATGACACCTTGGCAGAGATTGAGACAGATGGC
The DNA here is from genome assembly GCF_000143455.1 of Volvox carteri f. nagariensis. Lineage (NCBI taxonomy): Eukaryota > Viridiplantae > Chlorophyta > Chlorophyceae > Chlamydomonadales > Volvocaceae > Volvox > Volvox carteri. The sequence goes on along the minus strand of NW_003307573.1, from coordinate 134,351 downwards.
ACTGACGGAGGAGAGTCGGGTGATGTGGACAGCGTCGTCAGTAGCAGCAGCAGCAGCAGCAGCAGCAGCCGCCAGGAAGCAGCAACATCCAGAGGTGGCGCAGAAGACAAGGATAGGCCAGGCGATTGGGCACGTTACAGGACAGCCATCTCGAGTGATGAGCCAAATGATGGTGCACGTGCATCCAGTGATGAGTCAGGGGATCGGGCAGCAGCACCCAGCGGTGGGCCAGGGGGTGAGACAAGAGCGACAGGGAGTGATGACACTGCAAGCTCACAAGCAACGTGTGAGGAGATTATGTTCATACGGCGCCGCCACCACCACAGCCGTCCCCGTGCCGGGTCAGCAGGCCTTAATGAAAGTATTGCCGACCCAATCATTACCATACGACGAATTTGCAACGGGAATGACGGTCAAAACAAGCAGCTATGGACAGAGCTCCAGCGCCGCTTACCAGAGGCCGTTGTGTGGCTGGTCAGAGACTTCCCCGGTTATGCAGCACACCGAGCCACAAAGGAATGGCAGCGTGAAAGGTGGCACGATGCAAGTTACCCACTGGAGCAGTTGCCACACGAACTGGTTACCAGTGCCGATTTCGCGGAGAAGCTTGTGCTGAAGTTTGACAAGGAGACGCAGGCCATGTACCGTGCAGGAATATCGAAGCTAACTGCCCACGATGCAACAGCAGGTGGATTGGATGACTCCTCTGGGTCTGGTGTGGAATGGCTGGCTGAGGAGCGCGGAAGGCAACACGCAAGGGGAAGGGCCCGGGGCAGGAGACACAGTCACAGCAGGGGCCAGGGAGGAAGCCAGGGGCCAAGGGGGGTTCGTAAGCCTCGTGGAGGGCGGGGACGAAGGGCAAGCCGTGGGTCAGGAACAGGAAGAAGGGGCCGTACGATGGAGTGAACATGGCAAGTAAAGTAGCCAGAGCAACACACATATGTGTCGCGAGCCAGGACTTAGGGTTTTAGGGTTTTCGTTCGTGCTTGTAGCAAACGGGCATGCGTGGTGTGTAGGGAAGTTTCGTTGTTTGGCGTCATATGTTCCCAGGGCTGAATTTGACATAACGTTTGGAGGGGCGTGCAGACGTGTACAGGGATTCGACCCATTTGCGCGCCATGGCTAGCCAGGTTCGCTGCTTTGAACGGAGTCGGCGAGGTTGCGCGATGTGTGAGGTGTGAGATTGCAAGCGTGAGTGCAGCAGTGGGCGTTGTATGCGGGCGCTAAGTTTCCTCCAGCGGTGCAACGGACTTTGCCTAATTCGACGGATACCTGTATTTTCCTACATGTAAGAGCTCGGATTCATGTTTCTATGTCATCTCTGTACTTTGTAGTCATGCATCACTATACGGCGGTGGTAAAACATTGACGAACAGCAGCCGGTCATGGTGCAAATGACATCAATGAAATACGCGTATTAAAGACCTCAAATACATCAAGTTACTTTATCACGAAAGTGTTCCTCAAATAAATTTTAAGTGTCACTAGCCAACCAAAAATTGGGCCACTCATTCGTGACTGCTACCTTCACTCGCTGATGAAGGTCGAGGACCCCATTAAGAAGAGCATTGCCAAAGCAAAGAGGAATAAAAGGCGACGGGATAGAGCAAAGCAGATTCGGAATGCCCAGCCCCCGAGCCTTCCGACAAACGTAGCTGTCACAAGCAAGAGGAGCCGGTGAACATTGATAACGACGCGACCTATGAGCTCGAAGATTTTGATCCGATTCACCGTGAAGACGCTGACGACGTGGAAGCATCGGAAGATGCTGACGGTTTCAGCGCAGCCAAGGAGGAACCAGAACCAGAGCCCGGACCAGAGTCCACGTTAGCACAAGATGTGCGGGAAGCGTACGTGCGTGACTTTGCAGCAGCCAAGGAGAGCCGGACTTGCTTTCTGAGCAGCAGCGCTGCCGTACTTTCAGCCTGGCGGGAAGCAGACCTGAAGCGTGCCCCCGGTGCGCCGTGCGCTCCCCGGAAGGGGGTTGGACCTGCCCTGTGACCATCATCACTTGGGAGCGACCCATATGCGTACATGTCCCTGTGTGCTGGTGAACGCCCTGTCGGGCGTTTCATAACATGCGTCCCACAGAGTTCAACTGCCTACCCGACGCTAAGGCTGGGTGGGACCTCCACCTCCAGCGAGACGGCCAGCATGTTCTCTGGTGGCACCAGTCGCTCCTGCAGCTGTTCGACCTTGTGTCATTCAGGAGCAGGCACCTGAGTGCGGACGCGTTCTGCTCTGCGCTCCTTGACACCTGGGAGCAAAATGGCATCCACCGTCCAGTTTCCATTTCGGCAACCACGCTTCGTAAACGCCTTCGGCAAGCACTCCTCCTGTACATGGACTGCCAGGGTGTCGTGGATGACTACCTGGAGGGCGCACTTAGCACCTGGCCCCGTGGAGCTCTGAATGGATGCCCTTGTTGTGGGGACACTCTCAGGTGCAGCAGTGCAGTGAACGGTGCGGCCGCAGCCGCCCCAGCCCCTGTTACCGGTGCCGCATCGCCGGGGGTCGTGGAAGAAGCAGCAGCAGTGGAGGGGCCGGATCCTGGACTGGAGCACACAGAGGTGGCGGCAGGCAGCCCTGCCGCCACTGAGGGCAATCCCGTCCCCCCAGTCCCGTCAGCCGGCGCAGCAGCCCCGGGAACCATGGCGGCAGCGGTGTCCACGGGCGCGGAAGTGCTAGGGTATTAGGATCGTGCCCGGGGCATTTATTCGCCAAGGAGCTTATGTAGGTAATCAGTGCTCGCGTCGACTGACTGGCTGCTTCGGGACACCTGCAGCCCCGAAGCCGCAGGGCCCGGCCCCACGAGCTTGCACTCGGTACATTTCGATGCCTGCTTTAAGCTAAATCTGCTGTCCCATAAGGGCTACGTTTCTGGCTACACACAGCTAGGACAGCGCCGTTACTTCTTGCCCAACGCATCGATACAGCAGGTGCCTTTGGACGGTCATGCGTCACAGCAGATTGGTGTAACGCACTGCTCGAACTTCGATGCTGACAAGGTGGGTGTGGGTCGGGAGCCAAGGCGTGTTTCTAGTGAGCAGCCTTTGCCTTTTCCCCCCAATCACCATGTGCTTACTACGCCACGCAATTCGCGGCATCCACCTTTTTGCCGTGCTGTGCCGTGCTGCCGCTGTCCAACCCTCTGCCTTGCAGGTCCTGGCGGCGGAATCAAGGAAGGTATGATGTGTCTGGACGGCTGGCACCTGAATTTCTCGATGATTTACGGGGCTTGCAATTGCAGAACCTCATCACGGCTGTCGGTGTCGCGTTATGCCGGCATGGGATGCTCCTGCGGCTCATGAACCTCTTCAGTGGGGAGCGGCACGCATACTCCACTGCTGCAGCGCTGTCCTTCCTTGCAGCTCGCACCGCTGTACAGTACTGGTGGTACGATATCGCGTGCAGGTAAGTTCTTCTGAGGCACGGTGTGTGGTGGTTGTGTGGCCACCTCACACGTTCTACTTTTACAGATGGGACAAGTCATACGCCAAGTGGCTGGAACGCCAGTCGCCGGACCTGCAGCGGCTGGGCAGAGGCATGCGCCCACTCATTCCTCCCTGGCACCGATATGCTCACAGGTGCGTGTTTAGCACCGTATGGGCCTTGTGCGGTCCTAATACTTGTTTGCCTTTGCCCTGCAGTTACACATGCCAGAAAGCGTTTGGGCACCTCGGGGTGCACGGCGTGGGACAGGGGACAGGCGAGCCAGCGCACTTGGAGCGCGTGGCGCGGCTGTACTGCAGGGATGTCGTAAGGGATTTACCGGCAAGGTTGTGGCGAATGCATACCCGGGCTGAAGCTGCCCTGGACAGTGCCAGACACCGCATCCGTGTCCTTGGGGCCGCGTTGGAGCAGAAGGGCGGTGATGCAGCTGTGGTAAGCAAGCGGTATTTTAGCAGTGAAATCGTAATGCCAACGTATCCTTACATGTGCAGGTACAGCAGTCCCTCCAGCAGCAGCCTTGGCAGCTGGAAGCAGCTGACGTGGTGCCTGCCAGCCCAGCGGCTGAGTATGCTCGCTGCCGATTCGCTCTTCAGAAGCTGCAGCGGGAGGACACCCTCGATGCCAGTTCTGATGCGGTGCGGCTTGGGTTGCTCTTCCCTGGTGCTGACTCTGTGCCGGTTAGGCAGCGCCCAGCCCTTATCCGTACAATAAAAACCCGGGCTACCGATCTTGAGAAGGCTCATGCCTATGACCCCGCTGCTTGGGGACCTGAGTCTGAGCTTATGAGTGCGGCGCTGGGGAGCCTGGCAAAAGGAGAGCTGCGGAAGCTTTTTGCGGAGGCGGAGGTGAGTCTGCGAGGTTGTAGGGTCTTCATGCAACAGGGCCATGTAGGCTCTTGTTTCCTTGTCTGCCAGCCGAGTGTTGTGTGCAGGGATTGAGCATCACCCAAGGTCCCCAAACCCCGGGTAATAGGCTGCAAGCCAAGTTTGTATTTGTTTGGATAAGATTTAACTTCTCTCCCACCGTGCCCCACTTTTGCACCGCGGCTTTGGCCCCCTCTCAATGTTGCACCCTTTCCTGACCCCCTTCCCTGACCCAACCCATCAGGATGCCGTAGCCGACATGCATGCCCTGGAGCACGTGGTATGGCGACTCAGCGGGCGGCGGCATCAGCAGCAGCTGGCCATTAAGGAGAAAAGGCGCGCTAGGCAACGGTTTGTGCAGCTTTGGGAGCAGCTTACTAGCTGGAGTGCTGTACCTGGAGCGGTGACACCGGAGCTTGGGCAGGCATTGGCCATGAAGGGAGCACTAGGCCAGGCGCTAAATGCACAGCGGTATCCCTGGGCTGCACAGTCAAATCATGGGGTGCCACGATTGGAGGCAAGCTTGCGCCGGGTGCTGCAGGAGGAAGCGCGGTGCAAGGAGAAGTTGGCGTTGATTTAGAATGAAGTTGAGTGTGCTGTAGCATTTGATGTCTGCCGGGTCGCTTTGCTGGAGGGGGCAACTCAGAATGTGGCTGCAACGAGCAGTCGTGCAAGGTTGCTGCTCTTGCACCTCGCATGGCAGCAGCGCATGCTCGAGGGGTTCACCTTGCTGCAAACGACCCAGGATGTGCCTCGTTGATGTAAGCAGCTATTATCCGTGTATGGGATGCACGGCTTGGGGAATGGAATATCACGGATATTGGTTGGTGAGGCGATGACGGCTCGGTATCCTCTGGTTGTATTCGGGGAAAGGTGGCAATGCACGTGTTGTTGTTCGGTAGACATATGCTGCATGGTTGGATGCTGCCACCACTTGGATTGCTGACAGCTGCTTGAACAGCCTTCTGTATGGCCAGGGCTCTTATCCACGGCACATTGTAATGTTCCTCAGCAAAGTGCATGTGGTGCATGCTGCATAGTGCGCCACCTGAGCGCTCCTCTTAACAGTTAGGAAAAGGGTAACCGACCCGTGGGTCAGGGGGGTGCGTGCAACGACGTCAGTGCCTTAGTCCCAGACAGACTCCATCAGTGGAAGCGCCGTCCCCCAGCTAGCAGGTGGGCATGCCAGAGGTCGCGCAACCATCCCCTGGGTCGTGATGCAGATGCACCCACGGGCTTGTCACAGTCCCACACAGCCCTATGGCACTGATCGGGTCGGTAAACCATGGATAACCCACCTTCAACCCCCGGTAGCCCATTGGTAACCCTCTTGCAAGGTCCTACACTGTGGTAGGGGTAGCACGGCCCCAGGGTAACCCCCTCCGTTGCCCTGGACTATGGACATGGGCCTACTGGTCTTATTTGTTGTCCTCTTAGGATATATCTTTGTATATATACATGTTGGCAACCTACAGTATCTTGGTATCTCGGGAAGCATCGTTCACCGTTTCAAGGTCTCTAATGCTGGCAGGACACATGCAAAGCCATTGTGCTGAAGGCTGGGCATTGAGCAATAAATCTGGCAGGTGCAGGCTGCAGATGTTACAACAGCAATGGGTCAGGGTTCAACGAGGCAGCCATGGGGTCACAGTGCTTGCTTCCTACAAGGTGTAATAGCATTAGGGCCACAAGGACTCTGGTACAGGCCTACCCATCTTTGCTCTCGAGCAGGGAAGCTGGCATTCATGGAGATGGCCTTCCGGAACGTACAGCCGCGATACCGATGCCGACATACTGGTAAGCCGCACCCTGAACTGATGCCGTGAGCTGTGATGGGCGTCATTTCGTTTACAATGTCAAACTTGACTAGTGTCAGAGTTGAGTGTCAACGGTCGACCTTGGCCATGGCATACGGACATGGCGACATATCTCGACATGGATTTCTGCCAAGCAACCCGCGTCCTGAAAATTTTATACAGGCCTTTTCAATCAGCAACAAAGGTTACAAACAAAAATTTTGGCTTGGAAGGGACAACCTCAACTTTTCGAACCTCCCCTTCTGGCCACACTCGAGAACCCAAATGCCATGCGAAACCCGGTACATCAGACGTCGACCCCCTCCAATCGCCCTGAAAATTTGACACAACGACCTTCATGATATTAGAATCCCAATGCAATTCGGTTATATCCTAGGGTGACCGCGCCCCCTGCAATGACTTTTCAGCACGGGCTTAACGTTCTGCCGCCACGGACATGGTGTCAGTTTCCCAACGTTGGAACCTGTGTCATACCAATCTCGTTGCCACAGTGCAGTGAAACCAACACTGCATCTTCAGTTCATTTTAGTGACTCCAGGATTGCTGCAAGCCTGCCACCCTTATTCACCCTCCCTCGTCCCTGATCAGGTGCGGCCCGTTTCCCGCCATTGCCCAATCGTCCTCTACCGGCACCACTGCTGCTGCTTCCCCCTCGGGTATTCGAGCCAAATATGGCATGCATAGACGGCGGCAACTGGACCATCTGGGCTCCTGAGGCCCCATCACCACCGTTGCATGCACTAAGCATGCATGGCACTTGCACCTGCTCACCCCCTAAAGTCCCACCAATGCCGCCCCTTCCACCTGCTCCACCGCTTCCCATCCCCCCACCACTGCTGCTGTTAGGGCTGAACATAGCATGCAGGTGCGGCTGCAGCTGCGGTAGCTCGCCTCCTAAGGCCCCATTGCCGCTGCCGATACCGCTGCCACTTCTTCCACCACCACTTCTTCTGCCACCACTTCTTCTGCCACCACTGCTACCGTCGCCACCGCTTCCACCTCCACCACTTCCACAGCAGCCACTTACGCCACCACTGCTTCTGCCGCGGTGACTTCCACCACTCGCACCAAGACCCAACACGGCATGGATATGCGGCAGCGACCACATCATTCCATTGCCACCAGGGCCCAGCACGGTGTGAGTGGGCAGCAGAAGCCATGCCATCTCGCTTCTCTTGGCTGCCGCCATTTTGGCCGCCGCCATTTTGGCCGTCGCCATTTTGGCCGTCGCCACTTTGGCCGCCGCCACTTTGGCCGCCGCCATTTTGGCCGTCGCCACTTTGGCCGCCGCCACTTTGGCCGCCGCCATTTTGGCCGTCGCCACTTTGGCCGCCGCAACTTTGGCCGCCGCTGCTTTGGTCGCCGCTGCTTTGGTCGCCACTGTTTCTGCCGCCACCGCTTCTGACACCTCCGCCGATAGTGGGGCCCATTAGACCATGAGTGGCATCAGCAACCGTGTTGTCTCGCGACCGAACACCCCATCATCCCCACTGCTGCCGCGGGTGCTCAATACAGCGTGCGTGGGAGGCTGCAGCTGCACCGGCTCGCCCCCCAACACTGTATCAAGGCTGCTATTCCAACCGCCACCGTTGGTGCTGGGGCCCAATGCGGCACCAGCCATGTCCACAACGGGCTCAAGTGTGGGCAATACCAGTCCCCAGAAGGAATTCTGGATAGTGGTGGTGTCAGGCAAGTCATGTGATAGCAAGCATCACATCCATCACAGAATAGCATGTCACCCCAGGTACCCTCTTCTGTCTACCCGCATACCACACCGTGCATCAGGGTCCAGGTCATCGGCGCCACCACTCTGACTGCTGCAAGTGCTTCCAGCCCCGTCCTCTCCTGTGCTTGAATACAATGCACCGTCATCATCAGTGCTGACGGCGCTGACTGCATGACCAGACCTCAGCCCCCATCCAGGCCGACCACGCTTGCCTGCAAGGGGAGAGCTCATAAGAACATGTTTTCTCCTAGTCACAAGAACACCCAGACCCAACTTACGTGCCTCCAATAGCCCAGCATCAACAAGCTTCTTGCGCGTCGCGACTGTTGTCTTGAAGCCAGCCATGCTGGTTACCATGCCAATGGCTTCCTCCTCACCGAACATCTCACGAAGCTGATCGAACTGCTGAAAGGCCTCAGTCATCTGCATTACGAACTATCTCGCCAGCATTCCATGGCTCACAGCATGTCTCATGTGCTAAGAAGACAGTCATGATGCGGTTTGGCCCACCTGCTGCGGTGTCGGCTGGCCCCATGAGTCTTGAGTGCTGCACCCAACTCCTTCCGGCTCAGCCTCACACCCATCTCCACTAGTGCAGCCCTCAGTTCGGACATGCCTTCTTTCTTCTTCCGCGTGTTGAAATGCTCAAAGGCACACTGCAGCTGCTGCTGGTCGACCGTCGATGTCCCTGTACATGGGTACCATCGGTCAGCAATGCAATAATGCCCAATGTGCCACCACCACACATTACCTGCTCTGTGGCAGATCTGCCCGTTTCTGCCGCCCACGTCGACCACATCCTCCTCAAGGAACTCTGCATCACTGAGATTCCCATCCAGCAAATCAGCTGCCATGCTGCGTGCCCCTGCCCGCTTGGCTGCCTGCTTCCCTTCCTGCACTCACATCCAAAAACATGATTGGCGATGTTGAAAGCATGCAGCGACTACATGCATATCCACCTCAAAACTCCGCGTCAGTTCCTCCCTCGTGGCTCGCAGCCTGCAAGGCAAAATGAAAGTGTGGAAGTACCAAACAGGGCAACATAGCATGGGAAAGCGTTACGCACTCTGCCACCTTGGCGGCATACCGCTCGCCACGTGACTCTGCCCATGCAATCAGCTGCAAGCACAGTTTTTCCGTAGATCCACAGTCTGTGCGTTCACCAAGGGAATGCATGGGAAACCCAGGGCAACACGTGTGGCCATACAACTGCCACCGCAGGGGCAGGGGCCACCGGACTGAAGGCACCCAGCTTGCAATCTGCCTGGCTGACAGGTCCTTGGTGACCCCCTTATTGCACATATGCGGTACGTACTGCGCCGCAGTGCCGAACGTGTTCTGCAGGGCGGGCTCTAGGACCACCTACAGGAGATAGTACAGCGGTAAGAACTAGGCTTGTGTTGCCAGCCCCCCAGCACCATGCCGTCTCCAACTTGCCTGCCAGGCCAATCGCCCTAGATTCCTTACGAAGTAGGATTCCGCCTCGGGACGCTGGATGTCGTCTGCTTGCTGTTTCCGAGCTATGACTCGGACCTGCGGTGCAGGTGCCTGCTGCGTACGCGTTCTTCACCAAGTGCTCGAGGTGTGGCATAAGCCGACGATCGCTCATCCAGCCCCAATCGTGGCACTCGATCTCCGAGGACGTCGGGGACGCAACGACAAGCACAACGGCCGGGAGTTGCCTAAAGTCGAGCATGGAGCCTCAGGGTTATGGTATGGCAACACGGCGGTAACCGGAAATTTTCCGCGAAAACAACCCATAAATGTACTCACTTAACACTTAGGGCCTTGAACGTGTCCATAGAGAATTTGGTGAAAACCTGCTCCAGTGCATCGCAGACTTTGCGCAGGGCTGCCGCGACCATTGTGCTTGCCGTCTTCTACATAGGAGCTATGGCAACTTATGAGTATCGGCAAACAATTATATAATGAGAAACCTCGCCGCACCTTCCGAGCCATGGAGAAGTGGCTTCGGGAACGGCGTTTGTAGGAAAACTGCCTAGCGCCAAGGCTTGTATTGGTTTATGCGATAGGCCTTAAGCATTGCCGAAGGCCAGACCCCAATCTATGTGAACGACTTTAGGACTTTTGGAAGTAAACACGGAAAATCTCCTCCATTGGGACGCTGAAATATATTCAAGTTTTGTCCGGCTCTTGAGGATTGTTGCGGAGCTTTAGAACTGTGGGTGTACATGCCGTACAAACTGGTATGGTGCTGGGCCAGGAAGGTCGCCGGGATTGCGGGAAATCGATGGCGCTAGGCGGCGCGAGTCACTGCTGGACCTTCCCTAACTCGTCGGGCGCGTCCGGTGAGGGCGCTTCAGCCACGGCGAAATACTCCCCAGGGAAAATCGTTTGGGGAGATTCTCAGGCTCCCCAAGGGGAGAGAGCCTCGGTACAAAGGGCCCTCCCCAACGGCAGAGGACCCACGGCTTGGGGACGCTGCCATACCTCGGCCAGGGTGCGCAGCTTGCTTTTTATGTTTCAAGTTTTACTTCGTTTGATCATATACCCGCTGTAAAATTGCATTGGGCTTTTTTACGCACTTGCATTGCCATCGCCTCGCGCCTGTATGGCACTGTGTTTCCGTGTCACGGCACCCTTCTATTAGGATTGGACCCCCCAGCCAAAATCAAGGTTTTACCGAATCAGTCACACGATTACAGCTCCACGATAAGGATTACGACACGACCAACAGGATTAGGATTGAGACCCCAGCCTCAGGGTTAGGATTGCCGTCCGGCCCCAGGATTAGGATTGGGACCCCCCCCCAGGATTGGGATTGGGACCCGGCCACAGGATTAGGATTAGAACCCCGACCCTAGGATATGGATTAGACCACCACTCTGGATTAGGGATTAGAAGTGGTCCACCCCTGTTGAGATTAGAGGATTGCTGACCGGTACCCACCCCCTGGATTAGAGGATTAGGACCACTTTGCATCCCTCTGGCCACCTCTTCAAACTGCACATCTTCCGAACATCTGCGCTTTGCATTTCACCATCTTTTAACTCCAATGCAAAAATAGCGCACCAAGACCAGGAACACAGCGCGTCGATTTACGACGTCCTTGCCGGATTGCGCAAAGAGTAATTGTGTCTCAGTCCGAGCATGCTCGTCCATTTCATCCAATATCTAAGTTCTTGCCCACCTTTTAGGTGGGCAAGCCAACAGGTTCAAAATACTGTATTACCGTAAAAGTATTAGCATCCGTAAAACGTCACGGTTTTTGCAAAATCAATGTTCAGTTCCGTGCAGTGGTCGAAGTACGGACCTGTCAAACTGCGGTTAACGGCAGGAGTTGAGTGTAACAGAAGTCTGGTACGAAGATAGATGAGCTCTTGCCAAGCTTTAATTAACGGCAGGAGTTGAATGTAACGGGAGTCTGGTACGATGATACATAAGCTTTTCCAAGAGCCTGAGCGTGTCCGTTTGCATGGGATTCCTCCTAGGTGGTTTTCTCACGCTTTTCCCCAGAGCCAAACGGTTACTACCCTGTCCCCATCCAAACTCCCTAAACCCAACGACATACCGACAACCCTCGCTGTCTGTACATCCAAAAAAACTGAAAGCGCAAGCGCCATCCACTGCCTATCCACACTGTGTTGCCAAATCCTGCTCTGCCACTCCAAGAGCTATCAATACCACATACAGCATTCCAGGCTCAGCGCGCCTTTCGGAAGGCGAACCACCGTAGCCTTATGTGCAGCTGAAGCCCATATGCCCAGGGCTTTCGCAGTGCTCTATCTGGGAAGGCAATCACCATGGCCATGCAGGGACATTCCTGGTCTAGTATCTGCGTAAATACGCATCTTCATGCATCTTACCTACTAGGGAGCGTGCTGGCTGCCATATAAGCTGCTGTTCGTGGTCCAGGTCACCCAGTCGTCAGCTGAATTGACTGATAATCCTGGAAGCACGCGTCCATAGAACTGACAGAACTAGTGGTGGGTACTCAACTGGGACCGATTATCGGGAGCGCCGTACACGACCAGATCTTCACACGGGGCCGGAGTAGCCGAAGACAGAATTGCGGGCAGAGCAATAAACCCGAACATGCCATCCGGCATACCATTTTCGCCCGAGCAGGACCCAATCGAAGGCCATATGGATTCCGACCCGTTTTTAGGTTCCTGCCACGTGCCAGCTTGCAATACGTTTTGCGATTAACCTTACTTTTGGCTTAGTGACGCTATGCCAAATTGGGTTTTAAGCAAACGAAGGGAAGGCAAAGGTTAGGAAATGACGGCTCTCCGCCTTGCACAAAAGGCGTGGGCTGCTTGCAGGCTATTGCATCCCAGCTGTCCAGGTACGGGTTTCGGCCTCCGCCTCCTAATGCTCCATTCAGAGCCCCACCCGCATAGCCAGCATGAACGTTGACGTGGGTCAGTGCATGATGCATGCGTCGCAGCAGCGACGCACCGTTTCTTCACCATCCTGGCATCGCTGCAAGAAGAATCTCCATGTCAAAAGTGCCTGGTTGTGTGAGCTGCTTAGCTGTCTTGCGTGCCGCTATGGCGCCTCGTTGCTTCCTGAGTGTCGTTAGCTCCTGGCTTTCCGGTCGAGCCGTGGGCCGTATGATACCATATGACAAGGTGACAGGGTTGACAAAGTGTATGGGGTGGGGCAGGAGAGCAATGTTACACCGGTGGCAAGTGGCAACAGCGGCCGCACATGTCTCCCACCGGGAAATTTACTACAACGTGGCTTCTGAAGCCCTATTCCGCCTTTCACACGCTGCCATTTACACACTGTGTGACCCAGGTGGTCAGAAGGCTGCTTGACGTGAGCTTGTTAGGGGAAAATTTCCGTGTCCGTGTGCATGGGGATACAGAGGAGCATCTCAGGCATCGACAATGTCATTACCTGTTTTACGGTGGCCTACCGCACAGCAAGGTGGGCTTTGGTTTACGGCAGGAAAATGCGAAGGCACGCCACAGCGGCTGAGCCCCGCATTTCAGAGTTCCGCAGCTTACTGCCTTACTCACGGAGGCATGCTTCAGCTTTGAGAGTTTAACGCTGGGCGGGGTCTGGCCGAGTCGCAAGTCCATCCTTAACTGCTACGCCCTTAACCAGGGATAACGAGTTGTCTGCGACGTGCCATACCATCTACTGCGAAACACGCAGCTCAAGGTCCACACTTAAGGAATGTTACTAGTGTAATCTAGTGTCAGACTACGCGAACAATCCTTGTGTAGATATCTAGCCTAGCAGTTTTCAACATCCTCTCACATGTGCTTCTTGAGATATAGGATTACGAAGTGGTTGAAAAGGAAAAGGAAAAGGAAAAGCGACAGTTACTCACATTGATTGATGAAGCAAAGCAACACACAATTTTGTTGCGCAAAAAATTATGGCCAAGTAACTAGTTAAACGCTTCATGAAGTCTGTTTGCGGGCATTCAGTCAGTGCGACTGCGATACATTGACTGATCAAGATGTTCTTTTATTCCTTGTAGTGGAAAACATAATCCTGGACAGCATCAGGGATGATGCGGCGTTGCTGAGACCCCAGTTGGTCTGTGGCGAGAGTAAAAACTGAAGTGTACGGCCAACGGCGTACTACTGCAAAGTCGGTGCAGTGGTGGGCCTAGGGCGCATCAATTGACTGGCACAGCATGCAAGTTACGTATTCAGTCGCTTCGTTATAGACTAAAGGTTATGATGCATGTTTTGGTGACGTGCTGGGGATTTTCAATGTGATCAGATGGCTTCGTTGAGGTTCTACCTTGTACAAGTTGCCGTGCTTTCTTTTCTATGGGGTATTCGATGCAGTCATGGATTTGGTGCTACCGGGCCGCCAGACGACGAGGACTTATCTTTCTTCGTTCCCAAAGTGCCACAGCCAACAGCTGCCCAGCTTGCGGCAATTCAGGCGCGCGCAAATGCTCTGCGAGATAAGGCAAAAGAGTCACCTTCAGCAGCAAAAGCGGTTTCTGAGGCGTTGGCTGCAGCGATGTCCACCGTGCCACCGATATCGCTCGCTCGGGGGCTAAGGGCACTTAGAGACATTCCACATGATGTTCAGGCTCATCTTCCTGATGCAGTAGAATTGCTTGCGGTGATTCGTGGACTAGGCGTCGCACCACCTTGCCTTGAGCGTCCTGGCGCTCCTCGCGGGCTGCCAGGCCGCTTTCGGTACATGATTGCAGCCAACTTAAAGGATTGCGAGGCACTTATGCCGGTAGGTGGTGGGCGATGTTGATGGCTTTGTGACTAGCAACTGACTCGATCGCATGATTGTTGCGTGCAGTACTGGACGCTGGAAGTCTTGCGCCTCGGTTTCCTCCTCCAAGGCAACAGTCGAATGCTTCATGTCTACTTTCATAACGTTACTGCTGATGAGGTTACAGCCTGGTCCGGGAGTGCAGCACACGTGTCTGTGTATGAAAGCGGTAGTAAAGACAGCACGCCAACGTGGCTGAGGATTGCAGAATCTCTTTGGCAAGCAGCTGGGATGAAGACGTCTATAGTGGTGAACGGGCCGGTGCAACGCGGTCTTGTCCTTGACCCCTTCTCCGGCCGGTACAGCAAGCAGCACAAGGTGCAGGTGCGTGGGCTACGGGTTGTGAGGGGCACGTCATGACAGCAGCGCACAGAGGCACATCGGAATGATCTCACATGACTTGCCTCCCGTATGCAGTACGCAGCAGCGCTCCGAAATGCCGCTCTTGAGCCGCTGTACAACAGTCCGAGCGGAACATACAATTACGTCATTTTCCTTAATGACGGTACGTGCCGACCATGGATACACACTAACCACGCTCTCTGGCCTGTTGATTGATTTTCTTTTCATGGAAAAGGGGACATTGCGATTATGATGCATGTACGGCGTTGTGCAATGGCTCCATTTCACACCTAACTCATGTCGCGGCAGTTTCGTGGTTTTCCTAGCATGAATTCATTGCATTATATGGACGATTGTTGATAGTTTATGGGTTTGCATGGCATGACTCGCTTTTTCGCGCCGTGCAGTCTTCTTCTGTGCGCCTGACTTCCTCCGGCTTACCCATTTCGGCGCTGATATTGCCTGTGGCCTTGATTTTGAGGTATGTGCCGCGTTGTTGTGATTGCGGTGTTATCCTAATAATTGAGGAGGGATTGGGGCGTAACATTGGTGCAGGTGCTGGTCGGTGATAAGAAAGGACGCGTGGCCGGTACAGCGCATCAACCATTGGTCCCTCCTACGCGTCGCCTGTTGGACCTGCACACGAACGCATTTGCACGGACGCACGACCCTCACCTGGTGGCTGAACATAACGAATCAGCTGTGCTTGACATCCTTCCGGGTCGGGCAAACTGGCACTCGGTGGTTAAGCGCATGACGCAAGTCCATGCAGACGAGGCCACGCGACAAGCGGAAGCAGAGGCGCGGGTGCAGGAGGCCCAGGTGAAACCCAGATACGAGTTTTACGGTACGTGGAAATTCCTCGCTCTCGCCTGTTAACCTGAAAGCATAGACGCCTGCAAGCTCATCCCTTCCCGCTTTCTCGTACAGATACATGGGTATCTAAGGATCTGGGTGGCAACCCGGTAAGTTAGTAGGCCAGTGGCCCATGATTTCGGAGCATGCAGATGGCATTGGTTACCGTGCATTTTGTGATGCAGTTCATCAAGGAGGATCCTCTTGCTCGTGACACTCGGACAATTGATTTGCTTCATCGTGGCCTGCCTGTGCCGGTCAAGTGCTGCTGGAACGGGGGAGCTCTGATTAATGCTACCATGTTCTATGCTGGTACGTATTTGGCCGTAGTTCAAGGTTTTTGGTGCGTAGGAATGGATGCTGCAATATCGTACTGTTCCCATCTCCATTTCCATGTGGCTCGAGGATTTGAAAGGGATGCCTGATACTGGGTTTAACTTGTGGCCTTGGCCATTGGCCTCTGTAGGTGTTCGCTTCCGCAGTGGTCTTCTTGATGAGGGGGAATGCGACATCAGCGAGTGCTCGCTGCTGTGCGAGGATTTCAGGCGGATGGGCGCCAAACGGGCGATCATCGACCCAAGCGTGCGCGTTAGCTACGCGCCGTGGGCTAAGGCAAGTACAATAAATGCTGGTCAGTAGTTCTAGGTTTACTGGGTCGTTCTGCACCCGCGACCCCTCTTTTTATTCTGATCTGTGGGTTCGGCGCATGATACCTTGCAGGACTTCCATTTGCGCCTGCCTGGAGGAGTAGGCCCAAAGATGCCGTGGTCACACGTTGAGCGGAGCGGTGCGCTGGAAAGGCTGACGGTTCTCTGGACCGAAACAACGTTTTGCATGTCGACGCAGTGTGTCCCAATGCGTGAGTTCTATGGCGGGAAAGAGAAAACATAGAGAATAGGTTTCCCGTACGCATTCTCAATGCATCGTCCCTAGGGTCAGTACAATCTGGCCAGGTGTCGGGGGTCTGAAAGCACGGCTCTGCGACGTGTCCTGAGATACCTTAACAATTATAAGGAGCTCATTATGTCTTAATGTCGCTCACATCTTTTCCCCCCAATGTTTCGCGTGCTCAGGGAAAGACGGGTCGGAGCTTCCGGATATCCATAACTTCAGGGTCATTGATCTCGGCAAGACAAACTTCACCAACATGTTTATCGAGCGCAGTGCTTATGCATCACCACCACCGCCTAAGCCTGACGCGTGCAACCTCATTATGGGACCGTACGGTGATACAACTGACGGTTCAGCGTTTGATGACCTCGCATACGCGTCTTGGGGCAAGTCTCCTATCACCCGAATCTATTACCGCGCTGGCACCAGCGCCACCGAAAGCATGGTCTACGCTTTGAAATTGACATACGGCAGCACGGCAACTGTTCAGCACGGGAGCGATTTGGGAGAGGCAGGAGAATACGAGCTAGAAGCTGGAGAGCAGATTATCGGCGCGCTTGTCCAATTCGATGAGACGACTGTCTTCGCAATCAGCTTTGAGACGAACCGCAAACGTAGTCTTACGATTGGTGCTTTTCGCGAGGGGGTTGCGCAGGCAAGGGCAAACCCGTGCCCTGCCGCGGGTGAGTTTACGGGCCGATACCGGCTGGTTGCGATTGCAGGGACCGCTGACATTAGGTTACGATCTCTAAGCATGGTGTGGGTATGAGCAGCGGACCTGCGGTGGCACCGTCTCACTTCGCATTTGCAGCTAGGTAGTTCGTTTGACTGTCTGCATAGACATTACCTGCTAAGCTAGCTAGGGGACTGGCGGGACAGGGCTATAAGATGCAGTGCGCTGCAGGATGGTTGACGACCTGAATGGCGCGCTTGCGTAGCTGGACGCAAGGCAGGCGAATATCATAAACTGACTTGGCATTGTTTGGGATAACGACCCATTGGGGAAATGGCGTGACAAGAGTGAGCTGACGAGAGGGTGATATTATACCGAATTAGTTGCTGCAAGATTGAGCACCTAGACATTTACCCGACATGTGCGTTATAACTCGCGCAGCATATGTGGACACAAGGCCCACCATGGCCGGAGATGTGCTGAACTGTTTGAGCGCGCGCAGCTGACGAGCATCTAAGGAAATGCTGGTACTTGGGCCGGTTACTCGTGTTCGGGCGATGCGTATTGGTGTCGTATACTCGTATCAGTTCTTGATTGTGTTAATTGTACCTGGCTCCCCGCACAATATTACACCAGGTTCAAGGTTTTTGGTTCCGATGATCTTTGGTCGTATTAGTCTGAGTGTGCATGAGGGCTGCCCTGGCCGCCACCGCATGCAGGGTGCGTCCTCATTGACCGTACTGACGACCATAACACGCGCTGCTATCGACGCCCCACATGGATCCTATCGAACCTTGTGACATGACACATGATTAGGAGCGGGGAAACCTTGTCGCTGTTTAGGCGTTTTGTTTTGGGATCGCTTAAGCATAGGCATCTAAGGATGTGTGGGTTCCCGTGGAGTTGACATATGATATGTGCTGGTCGTTACGTAATGTTAGTGGCAGTATGCAATATGATATACTATGGACCGATGTGCGAAGGTGTGAAGGGTATGGGCAAGTAACCAATGTGTAGAAAAACAGCCCAGACTGGCTGTGTATGCAGTACCAAGGCCCTTCTGTCCCGTCTCATGCCCCTGACTCAGCTTACGAAGCACAAGCTTTCAATGTCTTCCACACGAACTTCAAGCGCTGGCGTTAGATGACGCAGTTATGATGCCATGTGACGACAAGTTCGTATGGGCCCAGAAGGCCAGAAAGAGCCGGGATGCTCATGGACCGTAAAAGGCTATAGAAAACAGAAAGGGAATTCAAGAGTTTAAATCGGATTTTAAATTTAAAAACGGATAAAACGGAATAAAGCTGTTACTACCAGCCAACCGCCGCGTAGCGCTAGTAATGCCAAGGCAGGGAGGCATACAGACTTGTGGAGGAATAAAGCTTACCATGTACTTCACCCCATTTTGCTCCTGGCTCGCGATCATCACATTCCAATTTTGCGAGGTGGGAGAAAACGCGCCGATTGATCGTGAAGATTGCTGGACGGGATATTTGCAAAAAAGTCCACCTGGTTCTCGAGCTCTAGGCCAGTGGCAAATGACTTGGGCACTGGTGGGCACCCAGCCGGTGCCTGAAAGGTCCGACCAAAGGGCTAGTCGGATTTCCGCGGGAAATCGCTTGCCTTCGCAAAGTGGGACCGGGTGGAGGTGCTGCGGCCGTTGGGCAAAATCTCTTATCTATGATAAAGAAGCCTACCTAGACCATCAAGGTACTTCAAAAATGGTGCGTTGCAGCTCCGCCATGCGTTTTTCTATGGCACGCTGATCAATAGCACGATCCCCATTAGCGTCACAGAACGCTCTACGCAATGGACCATAAGTAGCGGACCTCAAACGTGTACACCGTACGACAGAAGGGACCCAACATGTGTACCAAAGCACGTTACGGCAATTCTGGGTAGGAGGTGACCCTATGTACCTCATGGGACTAAGTGCATGGCACGTTGCAAGGCATTATGAAGCTTATCAATGCACGACTCAGACTGAGGTCCATGATGGAGTACAAGTTACCAGGCCGGGTGACCCACTTAAACCCTTGTGACGCACCGAACCGCCGTTGAATATTAACTATCTCAAACTTGCGGGTGTGAAGCGACATATGTGTGTGTGTGTGTGTGTGTTACATGGTTGGGGGTGCGTGACCCCATACCTGTAAAACTACCCATACGAGCCGAAGGCCCAAGGGCAATACTTCAACGCCTAAAAGCCACGGAGAACAGGAAACACCGCACATCAGCTCAGACTAGCGTCCAAAGGGGGTAACTGAGTTTCGGTGCACCCACATACGTTCCAACTTCCTCGCCAGACGTACTGGTTCCCATTGCATGGCCTCCAACATGCTCTGTTGATGATCGAATCCCTCTTCAGCACGAATATCATTATAGGCTGGGCATTCCAATAACACGTGTTTTTCATCCTCAATTCGGCTATTAGTACCACAACAGCGGCAAAACCGCTGCTCCCTGGGGACATGGTACTTGCCCCTTCGTGCTCTGTTTGCCTCCAGAGCCCAGCAACATAAACGAAACTGCATTAACTTACGATGTGCTAAACGAGGAATGAAAACCTTAGCATGTGTTGGCCACATGACGGCTGCGGCTCCCGAAAAGGGCAGCCCCATCCAGTGCTTATACTTCGCCATTTGCACTCCCGGTTGCTTCCCATCTGATGGGTACTCCTCTGGCAAGACAGTCAGACGCGTATGGTCCCAGCCGCTCATCAAACGCTCTCTTAGTGCCGTTATCATCACTCCTTCGGGTAGAGGCATACTCAGCAACCAGTCAACACGCTCCTTTACCCCCACGACTTCTTGCGATATTCCACTCCAAATATTGCACTCCAAGAAGGAGAACAGTCGTAACATTGAGGCTCCCCAACCCTCCCATTCCGGGTTGGTCAGGGCATCGGTTATCTCCTGCCGCAAAACTGCATGAGCAATGGATCCCACTTGCTTTCGAAGGCGGTTCCAGAAACGGAGGATCTGTTTCACCATGTCATACTGTACATATCATTTGCAGATGAAACAGGTGAAAACAAGCAATCAGTTCCAGTACGGCAGTGTTGTATATGCGGTTAAGATTTTGCAACATACTTAACATATTATATCTAAAATTTGGTCTGGCGTTTCATTTTATCCTTAACTTGTCGTGGACGGTTACCATCGCCGTGTCAACATGCTTACGGCTCGCAACGCGGTCCCAACGCGCTCCGCAGTGTGAGTTGCGACTTAGAATTTTATTCATATTTTTATACAGAGAAACATAATTGATGAACCTTCCCTTGCTGCAGTGGCAGGCGCGCCGTCAGGATCACAGCCGTGGCGGCGCCTGAAAAGCCTGGTAAGCCAGGATTGGCAATCGATAAACTAAGGATTTTTAATATATGTGTCCAGTGCACGTTCGGCGCCCGGAATTCGACGTTGGACGCTCTTTACTTGCAGGTGTCCTGAATGTGAACAGGAACGAAAACTTTGGCAAGCTGCGTGCGGGTTACCTGTTCCCTGAGGTATGTAACAGCAATTGACGTTTCTGTGGTTTGGTCATCATTCGACTGCAAACCAAGTACCTCCCCGACCGGGCGGGGAGGGGCAAACACGCAGCTATGGCCGATCTTAGCGGCTTTTAACGCGCTGGGATTTGACGTCACTCATAAAACCGCTGCGACGACAGCTACCATAAGGATCGCTCCAGCCTTGTTTGTGGCCCCTTCAATAACACGGCCTGTCCCACAGTCTCTTCTTCGTCATCCCCGAAGGGGAACCCAAAGTCTCCGTCCCCTGGAGAATGTAGTTAAACTCCATTAAACTACAAACAGATACAACTATTGTAACGGTGTTTCTCCAGTACGTAATAAATTACCTACTTTAGCAATGGCTATTTTATTATTAGACATTTTTCTTCTTCGTCATCCCCGAAGTGGAACCCCTTCGTCATCCCCTAAAGGGGGAACACACTAAAGGGGATGAACCAAAGTCTCTTCTTCGTCATCCCCCACTAAAGGGGACGAACCCCTTCGTCATCCCCTTTAGGGGAACCCCAAAGGTCGTTCCCCTTTAGGGGAAGAACTTTAGGGGATGCAGAACCGAAGGGGAGTCATTCCCTTTAGTTCCCCTTTAGGGGATGAACAAAGTTTGTTGTCTTCTTTAGGGTTGTCTTCTTTAGGGGACGATGAACTAAAGGGGAACCAGGCCTCCATGAGCTTAAGAGTGTTTAAAGCCCTGGTTAAGCAACATACGCTGTGAAATAGCTATTACTAGTTGTCCCCTTCGGTCTTCCCCTAAAGGGGAACCCCCTTTGGGCTCCCACTTCCCCTTCGGCATCCCCTAAAGTTCTTCCCCTTTAGGGGAATTCATCCCCTTTGGGGAACTTTAGTTGGGGAACTAAAGTTCCCCAAAGGAGGAGAACTAAAGTTCCCCTTTAGCGGGGAGTCCAAAGGGGCGGATTCCCCTTCGGTTCTTCCCCTTTAGTTCTTCCCCGAAGGGGAACCCCTTTAAGGGGAGCCAAAGGGGTTCCCCTTCGGGATGAACCAAAGTCATCCCCAAAGTCTCTTCTTCGTCATCCCCGAAGGGGAATCCCCTAAAGAAGACGGTGTTCCCCTTTAGGGGATGACGAAGGGGGGAACCCCTTCGGGGAACCCCCTAAAGAAGATGAACTAAAGTTCCGAAGGGTAACACCCCTACGTCTTCTTCCCCCTTCGTTATCCCCTTCGGGGAACACTAAAGGGGACTAGTTGTAGTCAATTACAACGTTGTTTAACGTAGGTGCAAAACTTTGTTGTACGGGGGAACTAAAGAAGACGAACCCCTTCGTCTCCCCCTTCTTCCCCTAAAGGGGACGGTTCCCCCCAAAGTCTCTTCTTCGTTTTCTTCGTCTTCTTTAGTTCATCGCCGAAGGGGGCGGCCTCGCCACTTTTTCGCACTTTTAAAGGCAACGAACCTTATCCCACCGCTTCTATCCATGTTGGCGGCTCCTTTCAAATCCGGATCACCTACCGTTACGTGTCAACGTCTTTGTGCGGATGAAGATTGCACGCCGCCGCAAGGCCCACCAGGAGAAGCACCCCGATGCCAAGGTGAGCATTATGCCTCTCCGTCATGAGGGTCGGGACCTCTTGGTAACCTCGGTGGTGGTGCTCGGGACGGAGCCGGGGGGAGACGCGCATAGGCCGCGCGGTGCAGCCGTGTGCACGCCGGCAGTCTGGGGTAGAGGTATCAGGACCTTTTTTAAGGGAAGGGGGGCCCAGGACCCACCAGCACCTTGGTTACCTGAGAGGTTCTAAGAGTGGGGCCCTGTCTGTCAGTCTGTCAGTCTGTCAGTCAGGGTCAGGGATGCAGCCAGGGGAGTGCGGGGCTGGGGCGCGGGGGTACCACTTGGACACAGGGCATGGGTGGGGCTTCGGTTGTGTGCGTGTGTGTGTATGAATCGTGTGTGTGTGCGTGTGCTTGCTTAAGGTTACTGAAGCTGTAGCAGCAGCAGCAGAAGTGGCAACATCAGCAGTAGCAGTGAGGTATGCAGTGTGATATTGTCCTGTGGCCACCGACGACAGCACCACCAGCATCGTCAAGTCTGAATAGAGCCCTGTGCCCTGTGTGGATGCCATCGGACCCCTTTAGCCACCGCCACCATAAGCCGGCTGGCCGGCAGGAGAGTAGTGAAGGCAATGTTTGGTTGGAAAGTTTGGTTTGCAAGCACCACCACCACCCCGCACGGTTGGTAGTTGCATGGCTTTTGGGGGAGGGGTCGAAAATCAAGGGGAATCAAAAGGCTTGACGTGGAATGGAACTCGACAAGCGCCACCCCCCGCCTCCCGAGCTCCCGCCACCCCCACTGGCTATGTCGCTGTGTGATGAACCCCGGCACACACTACCACACACTACCACACACTACCATCCATCCATGCGCCCCCTCAGATCATCTCCCTGGGTATTGGCGACACGACGGAGCCGCTCCCCAAGTACATTGCGGACGCCATGGCCAGGGCAGCTGCGGGCCTCGCAACCCGGGAGGGCTACAGCGGGTACGGGGGTACGCGGGTGTGTCCGTGGGTGCAGTTAGGACGTGTGGCCCGTCTAGTAGGTCGGCAAGTAGTCCCCCCACGAGGTGGTGGAGGAACGGGTGGGGGTTTTCCCGGATGGCAGGGGCTACAGTGGAGTGAAGTAGAGTGAAGTGAAGCCGCCCTCAGTGGCCGGGGGGGTTGGGCTTGGGGTAGTACACCGGGGGGAGGTCCGGATGAGCCCCTTGTGAGAGGTGTGTGTGTGTGTGTTTATGTGTGTGTGTCTGTTTTAATGATGTGAGCCGCGGTGAAGATGTGTGTATGTATGTACGTTTGAAGCTAAATGTCTTAGGGATGCTGATCTGCGGCGGTGGTATTTGTGTGCATGTGTTGTTGTTCCGTACTGGACAGGTACGGCGCCGAGCAGGGCCAGGGCGCGCTGCGCGAGGCGGTCGCCGCCACCTTTTACTCGGGTCTGCGTACGGCAGACGAGATCTTCATTTCGGACGGGTCCAAGTGCGACATTGCCCGGATCCAGATGATGTTTGGATCCAAGCCAACTGTGGCGGTGCAGGTAGGTGACCACCACCACCTCCACTACTACCACTACTACGTGTATTCTGGGTAGCAGTTTGTTGTGTGTGTCTTTGTTTGTGACGGATAACTACCGCTGCCACTACCACTACTGCTGCTGGGAGAAATGGTCGCAATTGGCGGTCTGCGTATGTGAGTGATACTACCGTAGCTATGTGCGTGTGTTGAAGTGTTGGGTCTGATAGCCATTTGGCGGCGTGCGGGCCCCTCCTCCCCCTTCCTCCCCTTCCTCCCCCTCTATTCTTCCCTTGGCAGCAGCTTCACTCGTTCGTGGTTCGTCTTTCCCCCCCTCTCCTCCACTACCTACGTACCCAGACACCTTACCCACGCACCTATCTCCGGACCCCTTCCCCCCGGTCTATGTCCCCCCCTATTGCCAGGACCCCTCCTACCCCGTGTATGTGGACACCAGTGTGATGATGGGGATGACGGGGGACCACAACGGCACCGGGTTTGACGGCATCGAGTACATGGTGGGTGAAATGTATGTATGTATGTATGTACAGAGGGAGGTGGGGAGCGCCCGGATGTTTGGCAGCAGACACGGCCGCTAGCCCCGCCACCGCCATCCTGGTGGGTGATGGCCTTCATTTCGCGTGATGAGCAGTGGTTCTCGTGTGGTTCCAGTCGCATTACGACTCGTGACTCGTGTGCGGTGTCTTGAGCGGTAGTTTCCCGGAGGGGGCCTTCTTCCTCTCGCATCACCACCACCGCCTGCGACCCAAAACACACACACACACATACCCCATCACCATCACCACCGCACACTATCACCACCACCACCACCACCAGCCACGGCCGGCCCGGCTCTGCCTACCCTCCACCTCCCCCCCAAGCTGGCGCCACATGGCCCCCGTGACCCCGCCTGGTTTACGTGTGTATGTATGCATGTATGTATGCAGGTATGCAACCCGGACAACGCGTTCTTCCCCGACCTGTCCAAGGTAACCCGGGGGGGCGGGGGGTGGCGGTGTTTGGTGACTCTCGAGTGATGCGGAGGGAACTGTGGGGTTGGAAGTGGTGTGGTGCGTGCTGCGGTGTGTGTGTACTTGTGCGGTGGGTTCATGATCATGTCGTCACCACCACGCCGGCACTCACCCCC
>NW_003307573.1:106014-109642 GCF_000143455.1 Volvox carteri f. nagariensis | reverse complement strand
CTC
This sequence comes from Volvox carteri f. nagariensis, assembly GCF_000143455.1. Taxonomy (NCBI): domain Eukaryota; kingdom Viridiplantae; phylum Chlorophyta; class Chlorophyceae; order Chlamydomonadales; family Volvocaceae; genus Volvox; species Volvox carteri. The sequence continues at coordinate 109,639 of NW_003307573.1, read as the reverse complement.
GCCCCCACCTCACCCCCACCTCACCCCCACCTCACCCCCACCTCACCCCCACCTCACCCCCACCTCACCCCCACCTCGCCCCCACCTCGCCCCCACCTCACCCCCACCTCACCCCCACCTCACCCCCACCTCACCCCCACCTCGCCCCCACCTCGCCCCCACCTCGCCCCCACCTCGCCCCCACCTCACCCCCACCTCGCCCCCACCTCACCCCACCTCACCCCACCTCGCCCCCACCTCGCCCCCACCTCGCCCCCACCTCACCCCACCTCGCCCCCGCCTCGCCCCCGCCAGGTGAAGCGCACCGACATCATTTTCTTCTGCTCGCCCAACAACCCCACCGGCGCCGCCGCCACTCGCGCCCAACTGACCGAGCTGGTCAACTTTGCACGCCGCAATGGCTCCATTCTGGTGTACGACGCGGCGTACGCACTGTACATCAGCAACCCGGACTGCCCCAAGACCATTTACGAGATCCCCGGTACGACACACTGGATGAGCACTTGATCGAGCCCAGTGGGCACCTCGGGGGTTTTGTTTAGCCGTGAACAAAAGGGGGGGGGACAACGTCAGGGCGGTCTCAACTCGTTCACACCGAGGGACATTGTTTCCGCCACTCCATTATATTACCTACGTTGATATGAAAGTTATGCATCCCGCTTGGGCCCCCCCTCCCTACCCATCCCTCCCTACCCCTTCCCCCCCAGGTGCGGAGGAGGTCGCCATAGAGACGTGCTCCTTCTCCAAGTACGCGGGCTTCACGGGCGTACGACTGGGCTGGACGGTGGTGCCCAAGGCCCTCAAGTGAGCTCAGTGGGGGAGGGGAGGGAGACCCCGAGTTGGAGAGGGGGGGGCCCACTGGGTTTTGTGGCACTGCCCGGGGAGCTGAACTGCCAGGAAGGGGGGGAGAACACGCAGCTGGAAAAGGGCGGCGAGGGAACACCCCCCGCCCCACCCCCTGGTCTCCCACTGCCACCTCGGTCTCTGCTGCTGTACTAGCTACCGAAGTAAGTAACCTCCTTGTTGATGGATTTCCCCCTTGTCGTCGTACAGGTACTCTGACGGCACCCCGGTTCACAACGACTGGAACCGCGTGATGACGACGTGCTTCAACGGAGCCTCCAACATTGTGCAGGTGGGGGTTAGGGGGGTTTGAGGAGGGGGGTAAGAGGGGGGGTAAGGTAAAAGGGGGGTTAGAAGAGCACTTCGGTTAGGGACACACACGCACATGTGACACCTTGATCAGGTCCTCTAGCTCGACCAACATCCGGTCGTGGGGTGTATTTGCGCGGAGGGGACTTCCGCTCACTGGTGCAATGGGGGGGGTGGGGGAGCGGTGGAGGGGGGGAGGGGCCCTTACCTGGTACATTACCTGCTGGGTTTGAATTGGCTGCTTAAAGACGCCCCTCGCCACGGACAGCCCCCTCCCCCCGGGGGGCCCGGGGCCATTTCACTATCCTGGCCGCCACCCGGGCGCAGCTGATGTTGCTGATGTGTAGATGGGTGTCCGCTTACTGGCTGACATGCCCCCGCCAGCCCTTTCCACACACCAAAGTGCGGCCCCCCCCCGTTGCTCCCCTGTTCAGGCGGGTGGTCTGGCTTGTTTGCAACCCGAGGGTTTGAAGGAGATGTACGACATGATTACCTTTTACAAGGAGAATGCCCGTATCCTCAAGGTGAGGGGGGAGAGGTGAATGGAGGCAACGGCCAACTGCTGTACCGTACCTCAGCGGGTTGGGAGTTAGGGTTATGCTGGGGGGTTGTGAAGGGGGGGAGGGCCCACCGCCCTTCACCCTTCCTTGACCGAGATCCCCGCCATCGGCCGCCTAACCATACCCCCCACCTCCCCTACTTCCCCCCTCCTCCTCCAATGCCCGGCTGTGTTTTCTCTCCCCACCTATTTCCCAGTTTTCACGTGACCCTCTTCCGGCTCCCCCGCCCCCTCAGGGCCCCCTCTGCCGCCTACGGGCCTAACACGGCCCCTGTGAATTTCCACACTTACGGCTCTCCCCGCCCCCTCAGGGCCCCCTCTGCCGCCTACGGGCCTAACACGGCCCCTGTGAATTTCCACACTTACGGCTCTCCCCGCCCCCTCAGGGCCCCCTCTGCCGCCTACGGGCCTAACACGGCCCCTGTGAATTTCCACACTTACGGCTCTCCCCGCCCCCTCAGGGCCCCCTCTGCCGCCTACGGGCCTAACACGGCCCCTGTGAATTTCCACACTTACGGCTCTCCCCGCCCCCTCGTTCCGTCCCTCCCATACACACTCTCATGCAACCACTACCCTAACCTTTCCCCCTCCCCCCCCCTCCCCCGCATACATACATACCCGTACACAGGATACCTTCACAGAGATGGGCTTCAAGGTGTACGGCGGTAACGATGCGCCGTACATTTGGGTCGGCTTCCCTGGTGAGCCATCCTCTGCACCCACGTGTAGCTGTTGCGCTGGCTGACACGTCAGCAGGCCCTTGTTGATGCGGACATACATACATACATACATACATACATACATACATACATACATACATACATACATACATACATACATACATACCCAACCCCCGGGGCTACTAAGGGGTGCGAGGCCCTCACCACCTGGTACCCGCACTCCGGTGACATCCTGACAGGGGAGAAAAGAGGGGAGAGTTACCTGACGTTATTTATGTACGGTGTACGGAATATAGACTTGTCCTCCCTCCCTAGCTCTCATCCCCATCCTCGTACTCATTTCCCCCTCTACCCCGGCCCCCACCATGCCCAGGCAAGCCCTCCTGGGACGTGTTTGCCGAGATCCTGGAGCGCTGCAACATCGTGACCACACCGGGCAGTGGGTTCGGACCCGCGGGGGAGGGCTTTGTGCGCGCCTCGGCGTTTGGAAGCAGGGAGAACATCCTGGAGGCTGTACGGCGGTTCAAGGAGGCGTACGGCAACAAGTAGAGCTGAGGAACAGTATCAGGATGAAACCTAGCTAATAGTAGCATTGAGGTGGCTGAGACGCGGCTGAGGAGGCCGGGAGGGGCGGCAGTGGGGCGTGGAGACGGGGATGTCGCCCCCTGCGTGTGTGTACGTTACAGCTACAATTACAGTGTCCACACAAGTGTATGTATGTATGTATGTGGCCCGAGTGCCCGGGTCGGTGTGTATGTGTGTATGGAGATGGTGTTGTGCGGCGCAGGGGGCAGGCGTTGGATGCCAGGAGGGGACGAGAGGGGATATGAGTTGGCGAGGGTGGGCCGGGGAGTGTCCCTCCGCCCGCCCGGATACCCCCCGCACCCGGTTACCCCCCACATGCTATCTGGTTGGCGGACCGACTGACAAAGCGGCGATGTGCGGGATTAGCGGAGGCTGTCTCTGTCCACCTCCACTGCACTGAACTGAACTGCGCTGCCGGGGGAGTCAGCGATGCGGGCGATATGTGTGTATGTATGTATATTGACGTGTATTTGCGTGTGGTTGGGGGTATGGATTAGGAGGAGTTGTGGTCGTGCGTTTTTATGTCGTACGGGGCGCTGTGCGGCATTCCTGGAGGGTGGAGTCTGGCAATGCAGATGCCTCGTACGGCATGTGATTAGGGGCGGGGAGGGGGAGGGGAGCGGTGTGTGTGTGTGTTTTGCGAGCCTTG
>NW_003307573.1:105142-105661 GCF_000143455.1 Volvox carteri f. nagariensis | reverse complement strand
ATGCTTGGCTTCTGGAGCTGTGCGGTGAGGCCAAGGAGGGGGGAGAGTGTTCGGGGGCCGGGGGGTGATGACGACGAGCATTTAAACGGTGTGGGGAGAGAGAGGAGAGGGGGGCCCGCATAAGCCCCTCCAGCCCCGGAACATGACCAACTTGTAACCCCCCAGAGCTGTACGGCATCATGCGGTGGTAGTGGTGAGGTGATTGGTTGTGTAGTGGGGGTTGGGGGGTGGAGGGGATACAGCCCCCCGGCGGCCACACGGTCCGTCGGGGGTCGCTCGGAACTGTTCAGAGTGATGATCAAGCGTGTGGTGGTGGTGGTGGTGGTGGTGTGTGGTGTGTGGCAGCCGACATACTCCTCCTAGACGGGAAGAGGAGGAGGAGAGGAGGGAGGGGGCGGGCAAGGTGGCCGAGGTGCAGGTCATCATCTTGGTGCTGGCTCCAGATGTAGGTGATGGTCCGCCCCCTCCCTTCTCTCGTCCTCCTCTTCGGGTCTAGGAGGAGTATGTCGGCTGCCACTC
>NW_003307573.1:99474-105092 GCF_000143455.1 Volvox carteri f. nagariensis | reverse complement strand
CCTCCCCTCCCCCCGCCCCCCGTTCGGCCGCATCTTGATCCTCCACCCACCCACCCACCCACCCCCAGGAGGGGCCTTCGGAGGGTGGGTGGGGAAATGTGGCGAGCTAAACCCTCTTGCCCCGAGTGCCGTACACCCGGGGTGGAGGGGAGGGAGAGGGAGACTGTTCCTTCAGGAGATGGGCCGTGTAATGTGCTACGGCGCGCAGTGGCCTTGTGGTTCAAATTGCCCCCACCTCACCCCCGGGGGGGTGTAACACCAGGTTGAAGGTGCTGATCACTGGACGGAGAGTCACCCGTACACACACAACAGGGTGTAGTGGTATGTGACCCCCGGCACTGTGCCTGACGTTGCTCCCCATCAGGGAAAGAAGTACCTACCTACTTACATACGTATATACATACACATGTAGGGAAGTGCGCGTCCAGTTACTGGCCGCTGGGGAAGCGTGTGTGTGGGGGGGGGTTGGATTGAATATTTGAAGGGGCAAAGGGTGTTCCAATATTGTCATAGGGTCTAGTTTACGTAGCAGTGCGGAGCTGTGATAGACTACCCTCCCTGGATGAGACGCAGGAAAATAACATTTCTCGTTCAAGATTTTCAGCTGTGGCCCCTGCAGCCCTCACGAAAGGGGATTGATCGGATCGATTGTGCAATGCCGCTCCCGCGTTTTAGCTTTTGAGCACAGGTAGCTTTTAAACAGGTTCGTCGGCTTCGTGGTAATCGCTAGCTAGCACTGATAACACCTAATAGAACTCTCGAGCCCTGCCCTCATAGCTCCATTGCTGTGACGTCTTTCAGGGCTCTTGACGATGCCGAACGTGACCGGTTGACCGTTATATGGCCGGTAGTAAGAACTATCCATGGGAACAGGTTGGAAATGCATATGCCAGGACTGCACAAGCACACATGCTCAATTGATTAAAAGACAGAAATGGCAATGGTGCGCGTTGTGCCGAACAAAGGTGGCAGCCAGGCGGACGACATTCCCAGCACTAGCGGAAGGGAATACTTGGCGTACTTTGTCCATCGGCTATTAGAATTTCGGAAACCTGAGCTCGAGAGCTTGGCACAGACGGTCGGCTGTAAGGCCGAGGAGATTCGATGGAGGGCGCCGGCGGGCGATGTGGAGCACTCTCCGTTTTGGTATCTCACGTTGCCTTCGGAGGACGCAGCGTTACAAATAAGTAAACGGATGATTTTGACCAAGGTACGCCAAGGTGGCGAAGCGGGGCTAAGTCTTCCATTACCTGACAGCGCAAAGGCCCTAACGGTTTGGCATGGCCACCCGCGAACCCGAACCCGAACCCGAATTGCGTGGGGCACAAGAACACCGCTGCTGCTATACACCACTGTGAACATCATCAGGGTGTGTTTGTGTATGTGTGCGTGTCCCAAGGTTCGCGGCTATGGAGGGAGTTTGAGAGCCAGAGAGCGACTCTCCCGCTACGGGGGTTTGGGGAAACTGAGATTCAAAGCTTCACCTGAAAGAGGATTAGTGTTAACAATGGTGGGGCATTGGCGGGAAATGATGTAAGCGACCGGGATAGTCTTACTGTGACCAACCTTCCTTTCTCCCCGCCATGTACTGCCACATTGGCCGGCCGCCGGGGACCTGTGTTCGAGGTCGGGCTCGAACTGGGGTTGCTCATGTTGTTTCCTGCATACCTCCATTTGTCAATTCCTCTGATTTGACAACTCGGCTTTACGGGGCCGCCACCACCCCTTGCTTTTTTCATGTAATCCTTTTCTTCCCCTCTTCCCCCTTCCACCCACACCCTTTCATATACCAGATGCTCGTGGAGGTGTGGGGCGAGGGGGAGGACTGGGCGGACCTCACGGCAGCCATCCAGGCGTGCCCTCAGGAAGTCAAGGTCAGGGGGGTGGGGAATTATTTGTTGTCGTACGTTGCCGTAGTCGTACACAAGCAAGTTTAAATGCTTTTTACGTTTTATCATTATGAATCTATGTAAGTATGTCTGTCCCACCGCTGTCAGTCGCTTTCTGACCTTCCTCACCTCCCCCCTCCTCGTCTTCGCGACCACCAAGAGGCGCACAGGCTTTCCAGCTCCGTAATGGACCCCCTGACTAACCGCATGCACTCCCAACTGCCAACGCCTAACTGCCAACGCCTAACTGCCAACGCCTAACTGCCAACGCCTAACTGCCAACCAAATTACTGTGCAGGCCCCCTGGCTAGGACCCGAGCTCACGTTCCGGGTTGTGGTTGAGTCGTTTGGAAGTTCGTTGCCAATGGACGAGCAGCTCGAGCTGATCAAGCGGTTGGAGTTCATCCCCTTCAAGGTGTGTCTGTATGTATGTGTTTCTGTACACGTGTGGGGGTTTAATGATACAGTTGCGTTGATGCACCGCGTCTGGCCGGATGGGAGAGTGTGTGTGGGGTGGGTGGGGGGAAGAAAAGACGGTTAGGTACCGAACCAGACCAGACCGAACGTGGTGGCGCTCCAGGGGGACTGAGACCACATCACATCAGGTGTACGGACCCTCGAGCCCTCGTTGGGGACCTCCGAACCTCCGTGTCATGTTGGGAACGGAAAACACACTTCGAGACGGGGGGGCGCGTGCGGGGCACTCCACGTGCGCCCGCACACAAACGCTGTTGAACCCCCCCTGGCCCCCGGCCCCTCTCCCCCCCCTCTCTCTCTTGTGTGTGTTTTGGCCACACGCCTCCCCACACACACCTCGTCGACCCCCACCTTCAACCCCTGACCCATCCCCAACCGCCCACGTGTGCTGCCTCGTTTCCGTACTCTGAAAAACCCGCGTGTGCGCGTACATGCGTTCGGATGCTTTCGTGGACACCTGTACGAACCTGTACGTGATGATCAGGGCGCCGTACGTCTCAGAGATCCCCAGGCACGGTGGGCCCCTCTGCGGCGGCGAATGAACGGGGAGGGGGCGCGGGGTTCCCTCGGTGGGGTGGTGGTGATGGTGGTGGGGGGATAAGGGGGCCGTAGGTTGGGGTGGTGGTGGGGGGATAAGGGGGCCGTAGGTTGGGGTGGTCGGTACATGAAAATGGGGCCGGGACGCAGGGGACGAGCGCCGGGCAGTACACCCCTTCCCCCCAAAGCTTCCTCGGGGGCTCCACCACCACCGCACATACACATACACATACACATACACATACACATACACATACACATACACATATCACCGAAATCGTGACCCCACACCGAAATGGTCCTCCTCGGAACCCTAAGAACCTAGATCCCCCCGGCCTCACCCCCCGGCCTCACCCCCCGGCCTCTCTCATGACATCGCCCACATCCCGTAATCACTCCCCACACACACGCCGCCGCCGCTGCCGCCTACACCTCACGCACTCGTGTCCCCTCACAGTCACTGCGGACCCCCCCTTGTGAACCCCTGCATTGCCCAGCTCCCCCCACCCACCCACCCGTCCCCTTGCCTCCTCCACTCTGCCACTCCCCCCCCCAGGTTCGGTTCGTACTGCTCCGCTGCGACTGCGGGGACCATGGCTCCCTCATTGATGAGACGGTGGGTGGCAGGCAACGGTACCGGGCGGTTGGCAGTTAGATGGCGGTTAACCGGCAGCGTGCGGTGGTTGCGTCAGTCTCCCCGACAGTCCCCCTCCGCTTTCCCCAGACGCACTCCCGCCCCACTGGAGGTGTCTGCAGCTGAGCACCAACACAATGACCCCCGGGGCTCCACCCCCAAAAGCTACTGCTACTGCTACTGCTACACCCTGCCAGGTAGCATCTCCCAAAACCTGCTACTGCCGCTGCTGACCGGGCTGCCCCTCCCCCTTTCCGGCCGATTACATACGTTTACATACATACATACATATATACATACATACATACAAACGCACACGCAGGTCCCCGCCCGGCTTTACTTTGGCCGGCTAGTGGGCTCCTCCGACCGGGGGGTCATTGACACGTACAGTCTGCGGCGGCGGCGGTACCTGGGGCCCACCTCCATGGACACCGAGATGGCGCTGGTGATGTGCAACCAGGGCGGGGTGGGTGCGGGGGAGGGGGAGGGGGGGAAGGGGGGTTGGTTGGGAGGGGGGGAGGGGGAGGGAGGGGGGTTGGGAGGGTGTTTTGGTGCTTTGGGGTGACCTGGGTGGGGTGATGGGCCCCTTTCATAGTTTGTCTTGTGAGATTAACCGGCGATTATGTCGTACATGTGTGTAACAGTGTATGTATGTACGTATGTATGTATGTATGTATGTATATGCTGTCACTCTGTTTTTATGTCTGTTGCGGTAGGTACGGCGGGGTAGTCTGGTTCTGGATCCGTACGCCGGTACTGGATCTATTCTCGTGGCGGCCGCACACTTCGGAGCCAAGGTGGGGCTTACCGCGGGGGGAAGGAGGTGCTTACCATGTGTGTGTGTTTCTATGCCTGTGTCCGTATGTCGGAATGAGCGCGTCTGTGTTTCGGTAATAAAGCACTGCAGCTGCTACTGCCAGTACTGCCGCCACTGCTGTCGTCACTGCTGCTACTACTGTTGTTGTTGTTGTTGTTGTTTGGGTTTCATCGTTGCGGCCTCCACCGCCCGAATCCCCCTAATCCCCGTAATCCCCCTAACACCCTAACACCTGGTTCGTCTGCTCTGCACTCTCGCCGGGCAGGCGACTCGCAACCCGCACAACCCCCGCAATGCCCAGCAGCAGCAGCTGCAGCAGCAGTAGCAGGGAAATCGTGCCCGCTCCATTTCGATATGTCGCCGTGCTGCCGTACACTCTTGTTGTCGTACTGTCCATTTCAGGTCATGGGTGCCGACATTGACATCAAGGTTCTCCGGGAGGGCAAGGTAGGTGAGACATACAGACATACACACACACGCATGCGACCGGAGAGTACGACATACCCTTAATAACCGCAACCACGATTACCAGCTGCTCTCTCCGAGCTCCCTGCCAATGGACACGTACACAAATACACACATACACACATACACACACATAAACGGGCGCGTGCTCCTTCTTTCCGGGCAAGTTGAGTTGAGACAGCCATCCGCGTCTGAAACCAAACACACGCAGGGCGCCTCGTTTCCGCACGGCCCCCACTCCCCTACCAAACTCATGCAATGCCCCACTTCCGTACACGCCGTACACGTGCCGTACATTTCCCCACCAGGTTGGCAAGGGTGGCGAGCGACTAACAATTCACTCCAACTTCCAGCAGTACGGCCTTCGGGGGCCCCTGGACCTCGTACGGCTAGATACCCACCGCCACCCCATAAGGCCCGACCTAGCCGAGGTACGCCTGCATGCTGGTCGCCGTACGACATTGTACGGCACCGAAGCACACAACCTATGGTTCCTACTTGCGCATCTCAAGCCCCACCCTAGCAGCGAGTCCATTCCTGTCAGGAACACCCCGCCGTCACCGGCCCAGGATGTACGGCACCATGAAACTATTCAGCTTGTGTTGTCGTCAACTAGCAGTGCTAGTACGGTAGGGTGCTGTATGATACTGGCCCCCGCCGTACACGCGGCTTCGGGCTGCAATTCTAGCAATCAGCAAGGCCCCGCTGGCATACCCACGTACATACATACACACACACACCCCTAACCCGCCCCCTTTCCCCGGAATCCGGTTGCCAGCCCTCCTCTCCGTGCACTTCC
>NW_003307573.1:91842-99190 GCF_000143455.1 Volvox carteri f. nagariensis | reverse complement strand
GGAGAGGAGGAAATGAAGTAACAAATATCACAACAACATCAACAATTTTAACTACATTAACAACATTAACTACATTAACAGCCCAGGGCCAACGAGCCCCTATTTATCAACGCAAGCCCCCCCCCGCGTGTGCGTTCTGCTGCAATCCCCTGGCCTTGCGTTGCGCAACCCTGCCGTACACGCAGCCGTACACTCTGGGCGAGTGTCTCCGAGACCTGTTGGAACTCTCTGCCCGACTGCTGGTGGTGGGTGGCCGCCTGGTGTACTTCCTGCCCGCCACGCCTGAGACGTACGACAAGGCGGAGATCCCGCAACACCCCGCCCTGGAGCTGATAGCGAACAGGTGCGCGGCCCAGTACGGCACCACACCGTACCGCCGGTATTGCTTTGTAGTAATACTTCACAGTCGTGGGTGCCCTCGGCCCCCTTGAGCATTCGACCGGTTGAACAGGTTGGTTCGGTATTGCCAACGTTGCTGCTGCGAATGGTGCTACTCCTACTGCTGCTACTAATGGTCCTACTGCTACTGCTGCTACTGCCCTGTGCGTGACGTGTATGCAATTGAGAATTTTTCTGATGCACACTATGACAGCTACATGTACCTTGCTGCTGCTTTTTTACTGTTGTTTTCGATGGTGGATGTGGTGGTGGTGCAGTGAGCAGATCCTCACCACGCGATACAGCCGGCGGCTCATCACGATGGAAAAAGTACGGCCGTACGACGCGGCGGCGGCGGCGGCGTACTACGCGTCGCACCCAGACCCCACCATGTCTATTGACAAATTGCACGACATCGTGTACGAGCAGCTGCCGCCGCAACCGCCATCCTCTTCGGCATCGTCGTCATCGCTGGCAGCTGCTGCTGTGGCGGCGGCGACAGAGGGTGGCGGTGTGGACGGCGGTACGGCGGTGAAACCCCGACGCCGCTGCCGCGGAAAGAACTTCTAACATCCCACATCACCACACGCCGCCGTACTCGGGTATCAACATCGCCATTTCCCTCGTCGTGGCGCAGCGCAATGAAACGCACCACACCACACCACACCACACACCATTCCATCAGCATGGCCGATTTACGTTTTCCGGGGGCGCCCGGATTAGGTTTTAGGGTTTTGGCTTTCGGAATCCTGCAGTCGGGATGGCTGCCAGTACGGATGCTGCTACTACTGGGGGGTGGGTCCTTCCTTGGTGTGTGTGCCGCCTCTCTCCTGTTGCCCCTCTCCCACCGCCCAGCCACCCAGACTCCACCTTCGCAAGTCGCGACTGGGTAGTTAACTCTGACATACTTCTAACGTATCCGTCTATCCTTGACATCGGTTTCACTCGCTCGTGGTTTGTCTCGCCCCAGCTACCCCCAGTATATTTCCCACCACCACCACCCGCCGCATATTAACACCATCAGGACTAAGCGGCATTTCGGCGGCAGTGTGTGCGTTGGGGGGAAGGATGACTAGGAGAAAACCATTACACGGAGGCCTCTGGTAACGGTATGTGTTTTTTTCTGACACAACTGTGTGTGTATGTAGATATGTTTGTTTGCGGGCTGCGGGGGAATGTATCAGCTGAGCGTTAGGAGTTCTAAAGGACCGCGTGTAGGTGATGTAAAATGGAATGGGGTTATTGAATAGTGTGGGGGGTTGAGGAGTCTACGGAAGTAGCAGCGGAGGGGACTGGGGTGGGCGAGAAGTCCGCTGTTCAGAGCTGCCCAGTGCCTTGTTTTCGTGTCTCGCATTCTCCCTTGATCACCGAGCTCCTGAAGCGCCGCTCCAGCTGCTCCCACCTGCCTGATCGTGTGTAGCAGCAAGAAATGGAACACGGTAGAAAATGGACGGCGACCAGCAGCCGCCCCAGCAGCAGCAGAGGGAGCAGGAGAAGTGAAGGGGAACTTCAGGACCAGCATGCACTTGACCAGCATGGCTGGGTGCGTCTGCAAGTACAGTGATGTTTGAATCTTCATGGGTTCTGGCCTTATTTCCTCGGTAAAAAAGGCTTAAAGACATGTTGAATCAAAAGGGAACCGCGTTGAGCACGCGACGGCTCAGACATTTCTTGGCCTGCCTCCTTGTTTATCTCTTTGTGTCCTTTACTGATTATTTCCTGCAGTTGCTCGAGGAAGGTAAGAGGCGAATGGTTGGTTGGCTCTGGGCTCTGGTTATTTTGGTAATGCGAGTCATGATGAGGTTCTCGGTCTAAAAGTCGTAGGGGCACCGGCCCTCGGCAAGAAGAGAGACGTTGTTGCGGATGGATGATTTGTGAATAAATTAATCAAGGCGACGCGGGGGCTGGATGAGTCGGCCGCTGTAGGCAATTTTTTAAGCAGCTGTCTCATACAAGTAGTCCCGCCTAACGCGCCCCGCCGGCAGCAGGGGTTATGATTAAACAGTAAAGTTTTTTTAGGAAATTTTGTGGCTATCTCCTCGCAACAAGCCTAGTTCGTCACGGTTGTTATCCCTAACGAACTTCGATCCGGTACAAGGCAAGGTGTTACATAAGTGGACTTTCCACGCGCAGATCACCCACTAAATACGCCTGCAACAAGCTTTTCAGACACGAGCAAAACAGTTTTTTGTGAGAAGCAAGTACTGCCATTGAGCGTTATTTGGAGTTAGGGTAATAAGTCTGTGTACGGCGACGTAACGATGCCATAAGGGGAACAGATATCATAACGACGCCATAACGATGTCGAAGGGTGCAACATAAGGCCAGCATAATGTAATGTTCCCATCTTGATTTCGAAGGCATAATTGGATTATTCCTTTCAGAAGCAAAACCATTTCTTGAGTGACACTCAAGTGAGCACCTGGTTACCAGCTTGACCGGGTGAGGTATCTTAAGGATATGCATATCTTACGTGCCGCAACGGCCAACTCAGGGTGCCTGGGCATGCGGATGGCACTGTCGTCCATACCGGTGGTTGGAGTGGCACAGGCGCCCGCTGCGAAGCTCCCCTGGACGATGTGGGCACTCCAGCGACACGTATCCAGAGCTTCAAAAATTCAATTACCTCTGGGCCTAGTTCGGCAGCACTTTTCAGCATCTTTGCAGCGACCTGCTGTAACGAAAGAAAGCGCATGGGGCTTTCGTCCTGGAAGCGCCTTGGGATTAGGCGTTGCAATTGGAAGCATTGGATATTTATGTAAGTCACGAGGTCGCTCAATTTTGCTAGAATTGACAAGCTGTGCTTTGCCGTCCTTCCGGAGAACCTGACGAGAGAGATATGACCAGCGCCTAAAGCACGGCGTTCAAATTCTTCGAGCGCCGTGAATACTCGTTACATACCTTTGCTTTGTTTTCCGTCAGTTGCGCATGAATTGGCGCTCCCATGATAGCCTGCTGACCCGAAAAAGCGCACCATTGGACAATTGGCCGTTCCCGGAAGACAGGAGGACAGACACAATCCTCTATAAATGCATAATTGCAATGATTAATTTTGCTAAATCCAATTTTAGGAATGTGGTCTTGTCCTACCATCCCCTAATTGCAAACCGCCCAAGCCGATGCCTTTGCGGGGGTGTTTTTTTTCTACACCCCGGCAACGCGCGAATCTCACCTTACCGCATGGCCAATCTCCCCAATAGCCCCAAATTTTAACTCGGCCAATTCGAACTGTGCCTCCTAATTAGTTTCGCCTTAGACTCAGCACTCGCGCAAAGCAGCAGCCCTGCTTTGACAACGCCGATCAACCGCGTCCCGCCCCTCGCGCCACTCCGCTGTCCCTCTTCCTTCCCCGTATTCCCTATTTCCCCAATACATACACATACATAAAATACACACACGCGGGGGCCACCCGCAGGCGGCGGTGACTCCCCCGGCGGCGCCTCGGTGGCCCTGACCGCCACGCTGCTGCTCAATCTTTCCGTCCTAGTGCACGAGGCGGGCCACCTGGCTGCAGCCCGGCTGCTGGGGGTGGCGGTGAGGGAGTGCGCGGTGGGCATTGGGCCCCCCGTAGCCTGGTGGCAGGTGCGTACGAACGTACTCCTCCGCCTCCCTCCTCCTCCTGAACCCGCGTGCTGAGTGCCTGTGTGGGTCGGTGCTCACCACCCGACCGACCTTCTGGGGGCTCTCCGTACACATCGTACACATGCATGATCGTACACATGCATGCATACAGACAGACAGACAGACAGGCACAGACATGCATGCATGCATACAGACAGACGCTTACATACGTAAGTGCACATTACAGACAAGAGGGACTTAACAATGCAAACCCCGGAGCCCCCCCGTACCACTGCTTTACGTCATCTTGTTGATACGGCAGCTGGTTTACCTCCTTGGCTTTGCTGCCCCTTCCCCCCTCCCCCCCTTTCCCCCCTTTCCCCCCTCCCCCCCGGCCCAGGGTCCCACCACCACCTACACACTGCGCGCGATACCCCTCCTCGGCTACGTCACCTTCCTCACCTCCAAGGACGTAGCAGCGGCAGCTGGGCCCGCCGCATCCGCCAGCACGTACGGCATGTACGGCAGTCAACACGTTTCTGCGCCTCCCCGGCTGCTGACGTCCCTATCCCCGGGTCGTCGGGCGGTGGTGATGGCGGCGGGGGTGGCGGCGAATGTGGCCCTCGCGGCTGCCTTTGTAGCCTGGCAGGTGGGCTGTACGACGTGTGTGCCGTACGTAAGAGCGCTTGATGTGATGACGGCGCGGCCCCCCTCTGTGAGACGCGCCCTCCCCTTTTTGCTCCAACTGACAACTGCAACTCGATAACTTCTAAAACCCTAAAGACCCCTAACAACCGAGTTCGGGCCCGTGCCGGTTCCCCTCCCGCAACCACAGCTGCGATCATTACCGTCGCCACCCCGCCGCCGTCCTTTCCTAGGTCCTGTCGTACGGCGAGGTGGATGTCGTCGTACGGCCAGGTGCCCTAGTACGTCATGCAGACGGCTGGGTGGCGCCCGAAGAGGCGGGGGAAGGGCAGCAGGAGCGGTTACAGCCCGGTGATGTCGTACTTGCTGTGGGGCAGTGGAAGCTGCCGGCGGGGGAGCAACTGGTAGGACTACATGAGGGGCGGGGGGGGGGGGAGGGGGGGGAGGGGACATACACGCAGCCCTCCCTCCTGTGACCCCCGCGAGCCTGTTCCCGCGGCGAGGGTCCTTCCGTGAGTTCACCTTCCGTATATTTGTTGTGTGTATGCGTGTATATATGTAGTATGTATGTATGTATGTATGTATGTATGTATGTTATGGACGAACTGGGAGCTTTCAAGCCGACAGCCTCAAACGCACCCTCACCCACTCCCTCCCTCACTCGTACTCGGCACCACCTACAACGGCTTAGTACGGACGCGTGCACCTGCATTTCCAATGTACGATATTCAACCCACTTTTCCTAAATGCCCACCGCCCGGCCCCCGCCGCCGTTCCGTACATTCCGTACATTCGTCTTCCTCTTCTCCCTGTGTGTGGTGCAGGAGGCCGCGCTGGTGGCCGCACTCCACCAGGCGGCGGCCGAACAACCACCACCTCCACCGCCATCACCATCACCATCACCATCACCATCACCATCACCAACAACAATGACAGCAGCGGGGGCCGCGGCCACTGCCAGCACTATCACCACTGCCGCCAGCTCCTCCGCCATCTCCCCCTCCCAACCTTGTTCATCACCATTCGGCGGCGGCTCCCTCGCCGTCGCCAGCACCAGCTGCGATCATTTGGCGCTAGACGGTGCCGTACAGTCGCTGAACGGCGTGAAGATGACCGTACTGCGTACTCGTACGAGCGGCAGCAGTGGCCTGGCCTCGGAGCGAGTCGTACTGCAGATGGATGCGGCAGACGTCCTCAGGTCCGTTTGTCCCCAACTGACTCCTAACCGCCAAAGCAAACCGTTGTTACTTGGTCAACTGTTGCGGGTTTTCTTTTTAGCTCTCCCCCTCTCTCTCTCCCCGCACGTGTCAATTGTCAATGGTCAAAAGGCCCACTGTACTGTACGGGTACAAACGACGTCGTACGCAAATCGGGGGCATGCCGGCGTGTGGCGTACGGCAACTAACCGTTCGATGTTGGATGTGTATGTGTGTATGTGTGTATGTGGGCAGGTACGAGGACTTGTCGATCACGGCCAACCTGCAAGTGGGTTATCGGCCACCTGCGGACGTGTGGGATGCCGTACAGATGACGTGGCGGGAGCTCAACAGGTGGGTTCAGTGTCGGGGCGGGTGGGGGCCCTGGGGGACTTGGATGGGGGGGCCTCGGGAGGGGGGAAGGCGCCCGGGAGGAGGGGGGGAGAGGCGGGTTTTTTTCAGGGGGAACGGGTGGTGTGTCCTTGTTCCTGCTGAAACAAATCTTCGGGGGTCGGTGGTTAATGGTTGGTGGTTGGGTCTACGAGATACGCAAGAAGGATGGGATTTAGGTTTCTATTTCGACCTCATTCCCCGTCCCGGCCTCCCGCCCCCGCCTTCGTGATGTACGGCCAACCGCTTCCCGAACCCCGGCGGCCTTCTCGCCAACGCCCTCTTCCAATCCATCACTCATAATTGGAATAAACCCTGCCACCGTACAACTGTCGTTTAGGCCCGTCCCGTACATTGTACGACAGGTGGTCGAAGACTTTACTGGAGTCCTGGATCGACATGTTAAACGTCGCGACCAGCAGCAGCAGTAGCATCAGCAGTAGCAGTAGCTCTAGCAATGGCGGAGGAGTTCAGTTTGTGGGCCCGCTTGGTTTGGTGGCTTCTGCCGCGGGTTTCCTAGCGGCGGAAGCAGAGGCCGGTACGGCAAGCCGTAGCAGCAGCGGCACCAGCAGTAGTAGTGGCAGGGTTGCTGGTTTCGAGGATGCGGATTGTGAATGTGTCCCGGCCGCCGATGTTGCGGTTCACCAGCCGCCCCACCCGCTGCTAGAACTGGGGGTGCAACTTAACCTTCAGGTGCGCCAGGGGGGGCCCGGGGGGGGGGGAAGGGCGGGGAGGTATGTGGGAGAGGAGGGGGGGAGAACGGGAAGGGCGTGTGGCAGCGGGGTTTTAGGCTGGGGGGACGCACAGATGAACCAACATGTGGTGCGGGTAGCACGACGAAGGCTCGAGGGACCTCCCTAGCAAGGGGTGGAGGAGGGGGTCGCGATAGTCGTGCTCCGAGTCGTGCTCTTTCATGTTGAGGATTGTGTTGTTAGGGGGGGATGGGATGGTGGGGATGTGGTGGGGGTGTCAGTCCATGACGCTTCCTACACCGTTATCCTCCTGCTCCCCTCCCCTGCGGCCTCTGCTGCTGCTACTGCTGCTGCTACTGCTGCTGCGACTGCTGCTGCTACTACTGCTGCCACTGTCTGGAAGGGCAGTCAGTTCGCTGTGACGGTGTCCGCCCACGTACCCCCCTGGCAGGGTTAGAGGGCTGACTCAGCTCGCCCCCGCACCCC
>NW_003307573.1:79661-91529 GCF_000143455.1 Volvox carteri f. nagariensis | reverse complement strand
GNGGGGGGGGCCATCACGTGATGAAAACCGTGAAGGGAGTCCCGCTGCCGATAAAAAGCTGTCACCTGGGAGAAGGGCCGAGCGGGTCTTCCCCCCCACATCCACCCCCCACACACACATCCACCCCCCCCCCACACACACACACACGGGGGGCTATCCTGGGGAGTACTCTTCCGCCGCCGCCCCCACCACCGGGGGCCCAACCGTCCTCCAGGGGGGGAGCGGGGGATGGAAAAGAAAGGCGCCAAGACGGCAGTGTTACGATATTGAGATGTTACAGTAACCCATCCTCGCCCTTCCTCACCTCTTTCCCCCGCCCATTAGGGGGCCTCTCCCGCCCCGCCCCCTCCCGTCCCCTCCCCGCCCCCTGCCCCCTCCGACCATAGCCTACCTAACCACCAACCACCAACCATCTGACAGCCCCGCCAGTCCTGTCTGTACTTCATTGCCGTACATCGGCGGCCGCACCTTTCCAAGAGTCGCAACCCACATGTTGTGGGATGGTGCATGTCCTATTATGCTGCCCTGCAGGCGGCCTTGCAGTCCCAGTACAGCTCGTACGGCACGTACGGCCACGTGAGCCACGCATCCTCTAAGGATCGTCGTGAGCAAGTGCACCAGCGTTACCAGCAGCAGCAGCTGACAGTCAGCGGCGGCAGTAGTGCCGGTAGTGGCGGCAGTAGCAGTGTCAATATCTACCCCGAGCCGGCGGATTCTAGCGGGGCAGCGGCCGCGGCTGTAGCATGAATTGTACGGCGGTTGGGAACAGCTTTAAAGGGTTGCGGTTTTTAGGATTTTAGAGCTTTATTCGTTTCAGAGGCAGAAGAAGAAAATGATGAAGAAGAAGGAGAAGGAGAACAGCCAGCAACATTTCAGAACATCATATGTGCATGTGTCTGTCTGTATGTGTGTGTGTGTGCTTACATGTGAATGTACGGGCGCGTACGTGTTGTGATGGTTCTAAAGAAGATGGGTAGCAGGCTGTAGCACATGCATGTGTACGGCATTACTCTTTAGGGTTCTTAGTTGCATTATGCGCAAATTTTCATCACATATACTAACGTACGGACGTACGTACAGGCAGATAGATAGACAGATTCAGTCCTCGCCGCTGTACAACACATCATCCCGTACAGTCCATGTACATGACCGGCTGCAAATAACGGTTAATACGTAACGCCTCTTTCTTTTCACGGCGCGTACGGCTGAAGGCTCGACATACATACATGTCGGCATTTAGGTAGGCGGTCCAATATGGTGTGATGAGGTGGATGCAATAATGCCCTCAGTTTTAGGTTGCAAGATACAAGTTCCGTACAAATGCAGGGGGCCCGTCCGTACAAGCCCGGTGGAGGAACCATGGACGGTCAATTGCCATTTCTATTGCGGCGCAGAGTGCGGACGTTGGAGTTGGGAGTTGGAAGTTGGCGTCGACGAGCCTCCGCAGTCACATGATGGGGTGGAAGGATTCGCCAGTAAAGGGGAAGAAGAAGCGGGAGGGGGAGGGGCCAACGGTTTTCACTGAGGTGGTTAAAGACGTGTTGATTTTTTTATTTTCTTGGTTTTTACGAAAGTCGCTTTTTTGCTATCGTTTTAATTGGCTATCGGCTTACTGGCTGGCTTATCGTCATTGCATGAGTTGTCGTACAGTCGCCGTACCACAATACTGAATTTTGAAGCTGGGTAGATGGGGGTGGGGGTGGGCTATGCGTGCGAGGTAGATAGTGAGAAGAGTAGTGAGAAGAGGCACTTGTGGGAAAAATGCTTTTGACAAACATACATGCATACATACATGCATGGTATGTGTGAAAATGAAAAATAAAAGGCTGCTGAAAGGAGCTGCTGCTGGACTATGAGCCGGTGCTTGAGGATGCCGTCCACTGCCCTACCCAGCGAACTGTTGGAAGGGCAGCTGTCGGGCAGTTGGTGGCCGGGAGGAGAGGGTCAGGGCGGGCGGGCAGGCAGGCAGGCGGGCAGGCGGCGAGCGAGCGATAGTGCGCGCCAAGGTGCGGCAAGGACTGTGAGAGGCAAAGCGCACGGGGAAGGGGGAATCTGTGATGGACTGTTGCTTGACTGCTCCCGAACCGGCTTCCCTGTACCGGTAATTGGCTTGTCAACTCGAGGTAATCCATCACCCTGTCCCGTGCCCTCCCAAAGCCGCCGAGAGCCCTGGCGGCATTATTCCGCGCAGTGGAGGTCTTGGTGTTGGATGGCTAGCAGCAGGTTGAGGTAGCTCCGTCCTCTCTGTGACCTTACCTGTATGTGTGTATACTCCTTAGGGCCCCTTTCCTGGGCTGAGCTTATTAGGATCCTCCCTCCTTAGAAGTGGGGAGTCAAGGGGAGTGCCTCCCTGGGTGCTTTGTGGTGCCCCCAGCAGGCCGCGGTACGGTCTTCACCTTGGCTTGGTGCCTCGTACAGAACCGTGCGCACATACGCCAGTGTTTGGGAGCGGAGTGTTTGGACTGCATGGTCGGGTCCGCTGCATCACATGTAATACGTGTTATCCAGATATGTAGGTATATAACCCCGGCCCCAGTGGACCGATGTGCCTATAGGTTGTCTCAGAGCGTGTGTCCCAGATTAGGTGCTAGCTTTTTGGCGCTGTCTGGGCCGTGATAGGGAAATCGCCTTGGTGCTCCTTCGAACCGTTTCTGGCCTGTAATAAGGCAATATTCGAGTTATGCGGGCAGCGCTACAGATGATCCGGCCGGATGCGGCACTGTAACAATATTTTGCTACTGTTTGCATAGTACACGCATCCACTTTTGGTAGCGGCATGCGAGCTCATGTATGATTGGCGAGTTAAGATTGATTTCATATGAGTATCTTCGACTTCTCTTCTTTGCAACATCTCTCATTGCTGCAGGCCAGAAAGCGTCCCAGCCGCTTCCTGAAGTTTACGCATTTCGTTTGCTGCTGTTTTAGGTCGTGTGCTGGACCGCGCGTGAGCAAGCACGATGCATCGCGCGAACAGAGCTCTGCCGAAATGAATAGGAGCAACTGCAGCAGAACATTGGCCGGGTGATCGGCTTTTTTGTTCGAACGCAAATACGTAGAAGCGTTAATCATCTGACAGAAAGCGATCATGGAATGCATTAACGTGTAAACCTGCAAGCGCTAAATTAAGATGCGTCATGGTTTATTTATAAAGCAGTTCTTACAGCGGAGCCAGAACGGCTTACTCATGTGGCGTGCGCGCTGACGTGGCGGTGACGCGAGAGACCACCATGCACAGCGAGAGGTGACTCAGCAAAACCATCGAGCAGCCAGTCTTATATATGGGTTACCCTGGTTACGTAAAGTTAGGCTGGTCTTTGGAAGCAACGCGTATAATTAACTTATTACGTGAATTTTTAGATAAGACTCTTTAAAACTATAATTAAACACAATTTTGGTTCTATGATACAGTCTGGAGTCTTTCACCGTTACCGGGACCCGTTGTCCAAAGGCGGATAACTCGTAGCGGCGGAAATTTCCAACGATAGCGAGTCGAGGTGAAAGCCATGCCGTATTAGTCAGGGCTAAACCGGAACTGAACCAAACTGAATCGAGTCGCACACGGTCAAGAGATCGCACTAGACCTCGCACGTCCTGGAATAAAAGCGTGTGTTGCAGCGCTGCTGGGGGACGGGCCTGTGAACGCGTGAAGTTACCTCACCGCCTGCACCACCAGCCACTCGCTTATAGCACTACGTATCACCCACATTCTTCCCCCACCTCTACGGCCGGGGCCAGGGAGCCAGGGGTAACGGGGCCCCAGGATAGGGGCCTCGCTGTGGTCCGAGCTTGCCTCGGTAGACCTCGGGTTTCCTCCAGAATGGCCGCTTGCGTGATGAGCAACGAGTGCTAGGAACGCGCGGGTGGGGACGCCGAACCGCGGGTTAGAGAGGCGGCTGCAAGGCCTCAAGATCGTTGGATGTCGGGATTGTCAGCTGTGAAGGAGAATCAGAAGTTCACCTATATTGTAAAGGCGGAAGGTTAAGGAGCTACGGACTGCCACTGGGATGGCGAGGGCGGTGCCGCACGTTTCCAGCAGCATAAACGAGCTCCGAAAACAAAACGTAAAATGGGATTGCAATGGCTTATGCACTAGATGCGCATGAGCTGAGGTACATGCAGACACCAATCCTTGAAGTGTAGGGGTTTCCAAAGCGGGGAATAGAACTGCCTTAAACGTTTTCCTTCAATAACTTTTAACCCCCAGCTCCCACACCACCCTTATGGGATGCATCTGGTCGCTATTCACAGCCAGAGTTGCTATGGTCTCATGTAATGCCTAATGCAGGTTTCCATGGGAGGTTTTGGCGACAGGCGTCATGTCTTGTCAGGAGTGTGACTTCAGTACAACTACCCCAGACAGTTGAGTAGCTGCACCTCGCTACTTCCTTCTCGTATAATGAAAGACGAAACCATATAACCCAGAGATGCATTATTAGATAACCGTGAACAATGCACCCGACTACTGGTATGAGTAACAGGGTCACACAGTTGCATTTGCGGGCCAAGACAATAGCACTGCTAAGCACTACGCAGACATCGTACACAATAAGCGACATCAATATATTGATAGCGCACGAGCTTACCTGGCTGGGCAGATCGGCCTGGGAAAGCGGCTGGAACACGTAGCGGTCGTACGGCAAATTTGCTGTTGCTTTGGATAAACCATCACGAACTGACCTTCATTTCTATACCTCACCTTTGTTTGCTTCCTATTGCAAACATAGTTCCTCCTTTCTTCATCTGATACGCTTCTTACTCCCATCTCAGAACCACCTTCCCCTCCACCGCTTTTTTTGGAATGCATTAGCATCTCTTTCCTTTCCTGTCTACTGGATCTCGATTTGCACTGTTGCATTGAAGTATTACTCCTGGCATCGGAGTCAACGCAAGTACCGTGCACAACGGGAAGTCATAAGCAGGTACGTAGCGCACAGGGGAGGGACCTATGCGACCAAGCTGGTCTGAGGGATCCTTTGACTTGTCTTTCACGTTTGCGTTAGTATATTTCTATATATTTAGCACATTCTGTGTTTTGTGCTGACAAGTTTGTAGAGCGCTACGCGTAATGGGGCTCTGTCGTTGCTCAATTGCGGTCTAGAAAGTAGACGGGCGCAACCTATATGAGGATGCACTAAACCCAGTTTTGGGTGTGAACGGCGTGACGCTGCTGCATCAGCAGCCGCCGTACTTGGACTTTAGCGCCTTTTTAGAGACGTGGACAGCGCGCGCTCCAACTGACTTTGGGTGGTATCATATCCCAATGCAGGTTGTCTCAGGTAGCTCTGTAAATTGAGCCGCCTGTTCTCCTTATGGCAAACGTAAAAGTCACAACGCCTACGGGCTGTGACGATGCTGAGGTCTTTGTATCGGCGTCAGAGGACGAGGCCGCGGCGCAGCCTGAGGGTGAGGCCGTGCAGCAGGTGATCACGCCTGAGCTTCTTTCCGCCCTTGTAAAGCAGGTAAGAAACCGTCCTGCGGCGTCCTGCCGGCTGTATGAAGGACAAAGTTGTTTAGCGTTTTTTGTCCGTCGCATTCCAGGTGGAGTTTTACTTTTCAGATGCAAATTTACCTACCGACAAGAAGCTTTTGAAGCAGATCCGCAAGGATCCCGAGGGCTACGGTAAGCGCAGCCTAGATAGTCAATGCGCGCCTTCTGTTGACCACAAGGTTGTATGTCCAAGTTTTCTTGATGATGGTTATCCCAGACGTCTCCCTCAGTTATGTGTTCTACTTTTTCTTCTTCGTTCCCTCTTCCGACTTGCCGTCTTTCCGCCCTCGGGACCATCCCCCTGCAGTTCCTGTGAAACTCTTTGCAAACTTCCGCAAAGTAAGGGCTCTTTCGAAAGATGTTGGCATCATTACCGAGGCCCTGCGGAGCGCCTCACTGCTGCAGCTGTCACAGGATGGCAAGCGCGTCCGGCGTATAGTGCCAGTGCCTGAGTATGACATCTCTGACATCCAGCGTCGGACCATTGTTGTTGAGAACCTGCCTGGAAATCCGAGCCCCACCATCGAGAGTGTCACTGACATGTTCCGCGTCTATGGGCGCGTGAAGCTGGTTCGTATTTGCAGCCGCGAGTCGAAGGGCAAGCTTCCAAGCTGGCTGACGGTAGGTTTCAAGGGCCGTCTAGACTATACCAACTGACTGGGGGTTCCCGGTCGAATTTCAGAAGCTTTCCGAGCTGACAGCGTGCAAGCACTAGGCAGGTGATGAGGTTTGCATCAGCGCATAGTTGAGCCCCTCCTGGCGCTTATTTGTGCTACGACTTTGTTTTGGGAACTGCGCACCTTGCTCAGACGCTCTGCTGTATTCCTTCTTACTATAATTTCCACGCCACAGAGCTCGTGCCAAAACATGGGCGGCACCCAGCATGCTTACGTGGAGTTTGAGGACGAGGAGGGAGCTATCCTTGCGTCCGCCGCTCTAGCGCAGGACTCTGATGCGCCTGACGGCGTTGTTCAGGTCCGACGGCTGTTGGCTTGCATCGCTGAGCAGCGTGAGCGCCGCAGCGTGACTGGCACTGGCAGTAGTTTTGGAGGTAGCAGTGGTGGTGGTAGCCGGAAGGGCAGCCGCGACGTTTCTCCTTTGGGTAGCCGGAGCGCTGTTAGCCGTCGTGGCAGCGGTGGCGGCGGCCCATTTGTTGGCAGCGGTTACTCGTGCGGTGGCAGCACTTGGACGTCATCATCTACCGGCGGCGCAGTGATGGACGCTTACCAACCGTCATTTCCTCAGTACCGTTCGTATGGAGGAGCCTTCGATCATGGTGTTAGTCGCTCCGCCAGCGGTGGTGGTGCAGGCCAATCGCCACCATTATCATTCATGCCACCGCCGCCGCCACCGCCGCCGCGCCGCAGCTGTGACAGCGCCCCCCCCTCGGAGCTCCTGCAGGTCACCGCCGCTGCCGCTGCACAGACGCCCACGCCAGGTCCGCCAGTCAGCGGCCGCTCAGTGAACGTGTACCGCCCACCAGCCAAGCGACTCTCCGACGGCTATCAATGTGGGTTCCAGCCATTGCAGTCGGGTAACATGTACTCTGCTGGTGCCGCTCCACAGCTGCAGCGCTGCACGGGAGGTAACTTCGTCGGCAGCTTTGGAACAGGCAACACAGCGCTAGCCAGCGCGGGCAATACACCCACTGCAGCACCGTCGTCTCCAGGGTCGAACAGCTACATAAACATGGTCGCCAGCTCACCGCCGCTTGCTTCTCGCAGCGCATCTTCTGGTGGTGGCCGACCGCCAGTTCATCCGGCTGCGGTGCCGCCTCCGCCTCCTCCGCCACCACCACCCCCGCCGCCAAAGTCGCAGCAGAACGTAGCCGAGATTCATTGTAGCATCCCATCCACGCCTCAGAACCACACACAAGGGCCGGTGGTCGCTCCTGCCGCTACCGCTGCCATATCACTGCCCAACAGCTCTCTGGCTGAAGCCATTGCGCAAGTGCAGGCAGAGCGCCGCGCGTCGGAGGCCGGTAGCTCCAAGGTGACGTCTGCTACTGCCACATCGGTTGAAGCTGCACCTGCTCCAATCATAGCGCCCGTAACATCTGCACCGTTGGTGGCTCCGAGGACCGCCTTTACCGCGCCGAAGTTCTGTTTGGACCTATCTACCGCGGCGCCGAACCGCGGGACGCGTGGTACTGCACCTCAGGACCCGGCTGCTTTGGCCGGCGTTGATGGAGTCACAAAGGATGCGCCTGCACAATTGCCGCGTGGCTCTCAGACACAGATGGTAGCGAACGTAGAGGACTTCATCAACAACATCCTTGCTGGTCGCCCAAAACTCCGACCGGTACCGGCGCAGTCGAGCAGCACGGTGCCCAGCGGCGGTGCCCAGCCGCGCAAGGCTTCTGGTGCTTCTGCTTCCGCTACACCGCGTGCTGTTGTTCAGCCGTCACCGCAGCAGTCCCAACAGCAGCAGCCGGCCGTGGATGCTGCAGTTGCAGTTGCGGGTATAATTGCCAGTACATTCCGCCGCCCCAATGCCGTCACCACGTCGACCACAGTAAGCGTTGCCCCTCCAGCCGCATGCAATCAGACCTCTGCTAAAGTAACCACTGACACTATGGAGCAAGGAGCTGTCGCCTTTGATAACCGCGCCGTTGCTGAGGCGCCCACCGTCCCAGCATCCTATCCCGAAGTGTTTCTGACAGCGGTTTCTACTGTCGATGAGCCTGCTAGCTTGGACTTTTCCCTGGAGCACGCAGTCACCGTGACTGTCCATCGTGCGCCAGCGACAGGATTGTCAGCGCATGCAGCAGCAAGTACCGATTGCTGCAGTAAGACCAAGCCTGTTCCAGAGTTAGTTACGCGGGAGGTCGCATCGGTCGCTCCCCACGTGGTTTCCGCGCGGGGTTTGGGGGCGCCGGTGGCAGTGGTAGCATGCGGTAGCAACGGTGGTATCAGCACCATGACTAGCAGCCCGCCGTCATCGCCCATGCCCGTGTCGTCGAGGGCCGCTTCTTCCAAGGGCAGCAACGGCAAGGCTTCTGCTCCGAACGGCAATACGAGTGGCCAGATGGCCCCTGTCCGTGCCAATGGTGCCACACAGCCAGGCACAAAGCGCCTCAGCCGCCGCGACTATGCGCAATGGGCTGCAGCAACTCCGGAGTTCCGTGCGGAGGCTGCGTCCAAGTATACGGGTTCGAACACTTCTGGTAGCCCAACTTCTGTCACCGGCAGCTACGGTCGCAGTAGCGGCGGCGGCGCCGGGATGGTTGGCGGCTGTGGCCCGGCTTCCCCACCGACAATGGCCTCCCTTTCAATTTCGGATGGTGGCGTATTCGGGACTGCACTCCCCTCGGGCCCAAGTAGCGGTGGCCATTACCGCTCAATGAGCACTACGGCAATCTGGCATGTGGCGAAGGGTCCCGACGGGTCCAAAGGCTTTGCGGGCCGTGGCCGCATCGTAACGGCATAGTGGCATTCGATGTTGCTGTGACGTGTATTAACCTGGGTGTGGATTGGTCGTGTTTTAGTATATTCGGCTGTTGTGGGAAGAAACTTAGCGAAAATAGTTGTCAGCGTTTCACACCCGACTAAGGTACTGGGTTTTGCTAGCCTAACGCTGTAGACTGAGGGTGGGTTTAAGTGTAGTAATGCGAAACCTTTCTGTCCCCTACCTAACTCGGTTTCTGTTGTTCGGGACCTCTGAGCTTCTGACCTTCACGCCGGCTGGTTGCTACAGCTTTAACGCGCCTGCTGCAACATTCAGGCAAAGCGCTATGGAAGGCTTTGGCGAAGTAGATGCATGGGGGAAAGAATGACGGTATAGGCCTTCGAATGGGATACTTGAGCGGCATGCTCGATTGTGCCATGCTAGTCAATCAGGCCCATGCGAGGCTGCTGTGATCTAGTGTATCTAATGGTAATTTCTTGCGCGTTTAGTCCGTCATGAGCCGTTCTTTTGTGGCATGCAAGCTTGAGGGTTGCAAGGCCATATCGACACATGTCGGGTAACTGAGGGCGCGTGTGAATAGTGGTATCTGTGTGTTTTGCTGCTCCATAACTGGAGCCGAAAAGTATAGCATCCTTTGATGTGAGACACCGTGTTTACCCACAGCGCATCGTACTAGGCGTATGCGCGTGCAGGTGTAGGGTACCTCCCAAAAGATGTCCCTTCAGGTCTTTTCACCAGCACGGATTTGGTGATGTTTTAGGTGACAACGACATTGGCAGTGGATCCGAGTTGGGCTGCTGCCGCTTTTCATTCTAGTTTTGCACGTCGCACGGGTCTGATTTGATGCGCTTGCGCCCGAGGTGGGTGAGAAGAGGCGTTTCCGCATGTTAAGGTGATGGTGGCGAGTGTGGGAAGCGTGGGATGCGCGCAACTTGTGAATGACAAGGGCACTGCGCTGTGAATGGGCTTGAATGCTGTGCGCCGCTCCGTCTGGTTGGCTTGCAAGTGCCAACAAGCGTTTTCGTACCTTGTCATCTGTGGATTGCTGTAGAAGGGTTACCGATGGCGCGCCGCTGGGGTTGCCATGTGTATGTGTGTCTCTGGCTTCTCCCGGCCGTTGTGGCTGATGTCCGCGCGCCGCGTTGTGGCTGGAAGGAGAGGGGCTCGCGTTTGGGGTACGATTGGCTGTGTGGCATCATCCGCATCGACCTTTTTCTTGTTTATTCTTTTGCCCCCTTTTTAGCTTTGTTCATCTACATCCCCATTAATTCTTAGGGCCGCTTATTGATTATTAACTGACTTGGAATTAGCAACCTGCGGTTTACAAACCGCGTAGGTTACTCAAAACTAGCAACTCTTCCCTACCTTAGCTCGTATGTTGATGTGGACAAAGGGGCGGATGAAATATAGTGATAGGCTCCATCGCTGTTTATGCCCATGTAATTTCAGATCTAGAACGTGCTAGGTGCCCGCATACCGGTAAAGACTTGTAACCATAACCGAAATGCTGCGAGCCATGTTGCATAAATGCCTACCCGATTATCCTATCCATGGTCCGTTGTGCCCACCTTAGGAAACCGAGGTCGATTGTATGGATGCAACAATATCCTGTGTCGAAATTTGGACCCTCGTCGCTTATCGGGTTAACAGGTCTGGCTTTACTAGGATGTGCGCCCTCATATATGCCTTAATAACCCCATCCGGTAACTCCGGTGGGAAAACCTCGTGGGCTTGGGTGTTAGCACACGTCCATCTCGCATCGAGCCGCTTGAGAACTCTTATCGATTGGCGTTAGAGCCCCTGTATCCACGTCTGGTCTAGCAATGCCGGGAGTACACTCAAAACGAAAACCATTACATTCTCCAGGCATGCTTCACAGTAGAGACTTACAGCATAATCGTAGGCGGTAGGCTTGATACTAATATTGTTGATAAGGTGCAGCTGCATCACGTTTTATTTCTATTACTACGGGTGTTTCTTCAAGCAAAAACAAGGAAGCAGTTTAATTTGTACCATGGCTTTGGCAGGATCGCAAGCCGCCGGCAGTCACTGCGGGATTGCGCCGACAGTCCACAGTGGAGGGGTAACCGAAAAGCGACCGCAACGAGAGCATATGATTTGATATGTTTTTTCCATGGGTTGTATGGCAGAAGTTATGGGCTCCTTATGTTGGCTGAATGACCCATCCGTGGATTAGTGGGGTTTCAGCCACCCTTGCAACGTTGTAACTGCTCGTCGGAATTCAATAATACGAGCATGGGCCTTAGTTTATCTGAACATTAGAGGTTATAATAACTAAAGACCCATTCCGTGAGCTTTCTGGATGGCACGGGGCGTGGGCGGCGGACATCCGCGAAGGATTGCTCAGGCGGATCCTGGCGACAATCCTGCTTGAGATGTTGGCGCGCCTGCAGCTGGTTGTGGGTCACGCTCGCAGCCAGTCGCCCGGTGGCTTAAAGGCTGTGGCGCAGCGTGGCACTACATTCTGCGGCGAGGCAACCATCTTTGGGGAGTTTGATTCGAGCCCCACGCTGTATTGCCCAAACGCCCGTATTAGGATCTCACAGCTCCGTGCTAGGTAGTAGCGCCTCTTACAAATTATCGCTCTCCGGGCATTCAGCAGAAAGAACGTCGTAATCGGACTCAAAAGCGTACATGTACGTTGCCACCCTCGTTCTTGGCGCGGCCTGACCCCAGGGCGGTTCTCTTCCAGAGGTCCGGCCCCTAATCCTAAAAATGTGGCAGGGTAGTGGCTGCCCTGGGTAGGTAAATGTAAGCACAGGTGTCGGGCCACCCGGCTGGCCCTGAGACATGAAGCCTCCCTGGAGGGACCAACCACCTTCTACCCCAGGGCGCATCTCGCAAATCCAATACAACAGCCTTTATCTCTTAAACACCAGTAATTTGCTAGGCTTGACGAACGAGAAGAAATTGACCCAAACAAAGTCGCGTTTGTCATGTCAACGGCC
The DNA here is from genome assembly GCF_000143455.1 of Volvox carteri f. nagariensis. Lineage (NCBI taxonomy): Eukaryota > Viridiplantae > Chlorophyta > Chlorophyceae > Chlamydomonadales > Volvocaceae > Volvox > Volvox carteri. Next base: position 79,664 of record NW_003307573.1, on the reverse strand, counting down.
TCG
>NW_003307573.1:74033-79611 GCF_000143455.1 Volvox carteri f. nagariensis | reverse complement strand
GCATTCCGTCAAACCCCAAAGGGCTCAGTAATTCAACTTGTATTGTTGTTATCGTAGGGACAAATTACTGATCCCTTGGGGGCTTGACGGAAGCGAGACCGTTGACATGACAAACGCGACTTTGTTCGGGTCAATTTCTTCTCGTTCGTCAAGCTTTGCAAATTACTGGTGTTTAAGAGATAAAGGCTGTTGTATTGGATTTGCGAGATGCGCGCTGGGGAAGAAGGTGGTTGGTCCCTCCAGGATGCTTCATGTCTCAGCCGGGTGGCCCGACAGGCTTGCTAAATATAAATAGATATGTGGTTCATATACCCACCCTGGCGGACGGTGGGACCGTCCATCGCGGACGGTCCGCCGGACCGTCGACCGTCCGGCACAGCTTTCCGGACACACATATCAACACATACCAACATATTTTTGCACGAAGAAAAAAATCATTTTATTGTAGTTTATCCTGGTGCTCGCGGCGCGCGCGGGCGTGGAGCGCGCGCAGAGATTCCTTGCGCAAGCCGGCAGCACGGCATGCAAACTGCATCTGGATGAGCCCTTTACCGTTGCAACTTGCTGATCATATAGTAAATTGAAGTTTTATAATATTTTCATGGATAATACAATGCAATGTGCAATACTGGGGGCTACGTAGATGCAAACGGTAGGCGCCAGCGAATGCATGAAATGTAAACAAAGCTAAAACAAGCATTCGGCTAAGTCAATTAGTTAGGAGCATATTTATCTGGCAGTTTGGGGCCTGACTTGGACCACAGAAATGGGCGACCTGTGTGCCTGGGACCCTGTGTGTCTGAGAGCCTGTGTGCCTGGGAGGCTGGGATTCTGAGAGGCTGTGTGCCTGGCAGTCTAGGATACTGAGGGCCTGTGTGCCTGGGAGCCTGGGATTCTGAAAGCCTGGGAATCTGGGAGTCTGGGAACCAGGGAGCCTGGGAACCTGGGAGACCGGGATTCTAAGAGCCTGGGAATCTGGGAGCCTGGGAACCAGGGAGCCTGGGAACCTGGCAGCCTGGGATTCTGAGAGTCTGTGAACCTGGCAGCCTGTGTGCCTGGGAACCTGTGATTCTGAGAGCACGTGTGCCTGGGAGCCGTTGCTGAAAGCTGTCACGTGGTTAACCAACCTCTGCTATTTAGCTTCCATTGGCGCAAGGAACGCCACCATACATTAGGAGTTCAAATCCCTTATGAAATGGTGTTATCTTGAGTTGTGAATCCTAATGCGTACCACTTCGGTGTCGTTTATTCGAGCGTCTTTCGCACATACTGTTACACAACTACTGAATTCTCCCGCTGTTACACCCAGATACAAATAATGTTGTACAGATCCTTTGTCGTGTTCGCCACGTTTCCGGGGCAAGGTTTACAACCTGCCAGGACGCTGGGCAACGGGGGATCGCATGTTCGAGGACGCCCAATTGGACGAACCACCACCATTTACAGTGGGCTCACGCGGCCAGCAGGCAGCGTGGGTGTCAACGGCTGGGCTAACGCGGCAGGCTCCTGCAGCAGGCATACGACCTACCCCGGCTCTGTCAACCGGCCCCCTTCAGGCACTGGCGGTGTGATGCGCCACAGCAACTACCGGACACCGGCTTAACTACCACAAGTCACGAAGCCGAGAGCGTTTTCCCCAAGGTTAGATCTAGCTAGTACGATCGCGCTTGGACTGCTTGCGAGGGCAGATGTGGCCGGGCAGTTTCGTGGACCTCGCGCATCGACTGCTTGTGAGGCCGTTCGGGCCGGCAGTTGTTTGGATCTCGCACATCAACTGCTTGTGAGGCCGTTCGGGCTGGCAGTTTTTGTGGAATTGCGCATCAACTGCGTATGAGGCCGTATGGGCCGGGCAGTTTCGTGGACCTCGCGCATCGACTGCTTGTAAGGCCGTTTGGGCCGGGCAGCTTTTTGGGACTCCATGCATCGACGGCTTATGCGGCCGTATGGGCCGGGCAGTTTGGACTTCGCGTATACATTGCTATGCGGCCGTATGGGCCAGGCAGTTTTTTGGACTTCGCGCATAGACGGCTCATGCTGCCGTATGGGCCGGGCAGTTTTTGGATCTCGCGCACCAATTGCTTAAGGTTACTAACGGTTCCGATATTCTTCTCCCCTGCTTGGAGCCGGTAAAGACCGACAGCCGACAGCTATAGGCTGGAGGGGCCAGTAACATCCCACACAAGCTGCTTATGAGGCCGGATGTGGCCAGCAATTTTGGACACTCGCTGTGCTTAGGCTGGATGTGGCCAGAAGTCTCTTGTGAGAAGAGTTCTAATACTGTCCTTCTGCACTGTGGTTATGGCCGGATGTGGCTCACAGTTGTGACTACTTTGGCAGCCGACAGTTACGCACCCCAACCCCGCAAAGGGTACATACTCAAGTGACTGCGGTAGGGTAAAGAGGCTACAAGACCCATTAAATCGATCTGTCGTGCCCTACAGTGTGGGCAGGCTTAAATCACCTTTGGTGCTAAAGCTGCGCGGGTATGCAGAAACCCAATTTCCTTCCTTGCCCCCACTTCACATCAGCTACCCAACCATCCAACATGAGTGCCCACTCCGGGCAAGCACAAGAAGACGGCGCACTGGTTCCATACTCCCGCTTCATCACACCAGTTTTCCCCCCTTCGTGCTTTGCGTACCTTGCCGCCGCGTCTCCAGATCTTAACACACACTACATATACAAGATCTTCCTTGGTGCCCAGCGAACAGGACATGGCTACTAATTCATTGCCATTCAAGGGAACCTGTTCATGCGCGTTTGCAGACACGCGTTCGTCTACCGAACGACCTTGTCCCGCTATTCAATGAAGGAAGAGGCTTATTTAAGAAGGATTGGCCCCTTTTCCCGTCTCCTGACCGGCGGTCTGCAACAACCAGCGCGCCCGGCCGCACATCGGCGGGGGGTTGTGCCACGGAGGATCACCCGAAAAGTCATACAGCTTCGACCACTGTGGTCGTCACCAGTCATTGCATCTTCGTCGAGCCCGATCTTATGTACGCAGCAATAGCTCAACACCATCGCAATCGGCAACAAGACCAAGTCTAAGGTCACTCTTTGGCTCAAAATATAGCGATCACTCAGCAGCACTGATCATACCAGCGCGTCAAACGCAAGTTTGTCCTACAGATGCCGGAACGGCCCCGAGTCGGCCGACACAAGTGCACCATAGGAGGCGTGACACGGCAAGCTGGTGCCCGCAACCAAGGTGTCCGCATTTTCCCGGAGGGAACACCGGTAACGACCGGCCCTGAACAAGTGCACACCAGGCGCGGGGATGACAGGAGAGTTGTCCCCGACATTGAAGGTAAGGAGGGCCGGGACGAGCTTGCAGCGTGCAGACAAACCTGAGTCCAACCAGCCATCACAGATGAGGGCCCGGTTGAAAGCCAAAGCAGCATGTTGGAAGTTAATTACGCAGTCCCGCCTGGTCATGGCATGGGTACTGTTCGGTTTCCGCTGTTGTGCGAAGCACCCTACAGCCTGACCAACCGTTGGCCTAACAGCAGACTGAATTTTGCGATCACCGAACTGGTCGCAACTGGGGCGGCACCACGAGTCGACTGCCAACTGCGCTGCGTATTGCCCCTCGGTTTTGTTCCTAAAACGGGCCACTCCCAAATTCCGCCTAATTTCTGATGCACGTTATGTTATATTATCGAGCACCTTGTGGTGCCGAGCTACAGGTATAAGCCCCGTGGGATGCTTGTGGGAAGTGCCGCAACCACACGGCTATCTGCCCACCGTGTCTCAGAAGTCCGGCTATCACCACATTGATATGCACAAGGCAGCTCGGCAATTTTAGGCTTTGCACAGCAAGGGCGATTTTCCCCAGTTTGTGCAGTGCCAAGTAGGCTGGCACCAGCCTGTTGGGGTTTTTTCGCACACCGGGGTGCGGGCGCCCTACCAGCGGCGAGAGCGGGTTCTCACCGACTTGGATAACGTGGGATCATTAACTGACCAGGAGTGACCAGGAATGCCCTTTCGAACCGGAGCAGTGAACGGAGTACTTGGGGGCGGGTTGACACCATCAACGGCTCATTTCGTACCGAAAGGATGAGACCCACAGCGCAGAGGACGGTTGAACCTGCGCAGCGTTCAACAGCTGTACTCCCTACTGGGTGCACGAGGTCACGGACCTTTCGGGCATGTTGCTTTCGCTGCCCCAATGTGGTACGCAATTTTACCGGTCCAGGTCTGGTCCTACCGCCGGCTGTCGGAGTCGCCAAATATTGCACGTTTCTTTGCAGTCTAGGGTGGGTTCAACTCCTTTGGCAACCTACCCATGCGCACTCATTTGCCATCCACACAGAGGCTGTTCCGAGTTTTCGTATGGCGGCTGGGGTGGTTGGTCCTTGAGGACGGTGCCCTTGCTGTGGGCCGATGGGTTCGGAACTGGAGGGTCCATCTCAGACTCCTGGAACTGTCGGCGATATTTAATGTGTTACCGAGCCTCATTCGGCAGGGGTGCTTGGACGCCCAGCGGGTGCTGGTGACAATCCAAGCCAACTTGCTAAAGACTTGATGATCCAAAGGTGGATCCCTTGTGGCCATGCTCATGACGCGTGCGCACTACTGCTCTGGAAATAGGGCTTGGATCTCTTAGCGGATTGTTTCCCTCTTGATTCGCGGACGCGCTCTTCAAGGGGCATGGCACTTTCGTTTGGCTGCTAAACCCTGCCTTGTTTGCACAACTGGCCAGACCATGGGGTCACGAAGATAATTTTGCAGTTGCCTTATTCACATCGACAGCAGTCACCTAATGCTTCCCCTTACAGTTTTCACCAGCTACCGACATGCGACAGGGTGCGAATATCGCTGGGTGGTGTTTCCGCCGTTCGCAATCAACGGACAAGCCCTGGTGCATGCAACCGCCACCATGCCCGGCTTTGGTTCATCATGCCTCTCGGGCCTCATGCAACCTGGTGGCCCAATTCAATAAAATCCATAATAATAGTCATCATATCATAGTAATAATCACAACAGTAGTAGCAGCAGTAGCAGTAGCAGTAGTAGTAGCAGCAGTAGCAGTAGTAGTAGCAGCAGCAGCAGTAGTAGTAGCAGCAGCAGCAGTAGCAGCAGCAGCAGCAGCAGCAGCAGTAGTAGTAGCAGCAGCAGCAGTAGCAGCAGCAGCAGCAGTAGCAGCAGCAGTAGCAGCAGCAGTAGCAGCAGCAGTAGCAGCAGCAGTAGCAGCAGCAGTAGCAGCAGCAGTAGCAGCAACAGCAGCAGTAGTAGCAGCAGCAGCAGTAGTAGCAGCAGCAGCAGTAGTAGTAGTAGCAGCAGCAGCAGCAGCAGTAGTAGTAGCAGCAGCAGCAGTAGTAGTAGCAGCAGCAGCAGCAGTAGTAGCAGCAGCAGCAGTAGTAGTAGTAGCAGCAGCAGCAGCAGTAGTAGTAGCAGCAGCAGCAGCAGCAGTAGTAGTAGCAGCAGCAGTAGTAGCAGCAGCAGCAGCAGTAGTAGCAGCAGCAGCAGTAGTAGTAGCAGCAGCAGTAGTAGCAGCAGCAGCAGCAGCAGTAGCAGCAGCAGCAGCAGCAGTAGCAGCAGCAGCAGTAGCAGTAGCAGCAGCAGCAGTAGTGATAGC
>NW_003307573.1:57173-73983 GCF_000143455.1 Volvox carteri f. nagariensis | reverse complement strand
TGGCTGAAGCTTTTCCGTTCGTCAAAGCTCGCCTGTGTTACTGAAAGAGGGCATATTCCCGTCCACTCGGGGTCACCCAAGGGATATCCAACGGCCAAGATGGTACACGGTTGCACTCCCAGTGGACTTTGCCGACGGCGCCAACGTTGTGCCAGTGCCACCCCTGAAATGCAGACCCTGATACACATATCGTGCCCCACTTGTAGTGGTCCGTGTGTGCTGCAAGCGGCACCGATGGGCACGATGTGGGTTGTGCGGCATCGTCACCACCACCCCTTCCCTCCGCTGGGTCGTGGCCAACTCGGATGGCATGCAGAGCTTGGAACAGCATACCACGCCGCTCAATACAACCATCCAACCCTACCATACAGACTGCTCCGGGGCCCCTGTGGAGGCTCTTTGTGGAGGCAGGGCTGTCTCCGCGCTTTGGAACACACTCACTGCACGCGAAGGTGTGACTGCTGGCGTTAACAACCGTGCGGATTGCAGCTTGGTGCAGAAGCTGGGGTGCTGGAAGAGTGCGGAGGTTTTTGAGAAGCATTATGGTGAAGACAGCACCGCGGCTGGCGCATGGGTGATGACCCTCTCAATCAATACCGCCCAGTGATTGTTGCAGCTGTGGGTCCTTTCAAGACCTGTCATTACTATCGGCCACTAGTGCAACTTTCACAATGGGTTGGTGCTGGGAGGGGGTTTCGCAACGGGTTGTTTTGCTACTGAGTTGTGCTTGCGGTTGGCGGCTTAGCTGCTGTAACGCAACACGGCAGGACTGAATGTCCGCCGCGCGTCTTGGGATCTTGTCTCTTTTTCGATTGCTTTCTCCTTTTATGCTAGAAGCCTTTTTACTATGTGCGTTACGATTTTGGGGTTAGGTTCTCCTGGCGAGTGTTTTGCGCGTTAATTGCTTGCCAAGGAGTGCAAGCTGGAGCATGTATTATTAGCGTCTCATAAATCATCCACATACAGATGTTTTGGATCTTTGGACCATCGTTTCCATGACCGTCCGCTAGGCGTCCGCTGGAACGGTCAGGATGTACGGCGTTGCGGACAGGCTGGCGGGGTATATGTCGTTGGGAAGTTTCATCTCGTCGTTTGGCTGACATCTTTCAACGAAAGCATATGATCGTCCAGACCGTATCAAATCGCTCTTCCAAAGAAAAAAGGTGCATGCCGGATATTGGCAGTCCTGGACGCAGTACGGCTTATCGTCCATTAATCCGTCCATCCATTGTGGTTTATAGGCACAACTTAGGCGTTACCAAGGGCGGTGAAAGCCCTTCATAAAATACGAATCTCAACAGGGCGTCTTGTGGACCTGTCCAGTAAATGGAATACCACAGACATTGGTACATGATGCCGTACTCGTCACGCTTCCAAACGCAAAGGGAAATGGGTAAAACGGAAAGGGTAATAAAGTAGGCAGTCCTTTTGACATAGACCGATTATATTTGGATGCCTTGCAAGCGATGTGCTGTCTTGCATAATTGCGCAATAGATCAGCTCTATTAGGCATTTTGCAGGGTTATACAGATTGGGCACTTTTCTTAAAGGAAGCTTTTGAACGTACTGTAACGCGGGTGCGCCGGTCAGCTGGCGGTGAGCCAGCGGCTGGTTGGAGGAAACATGAAGTTTGCCGGAGCATTTTTCCTAGCCCTTATTGCTCTGGTTACATTAGTTCACATCACAGCTGCGAAGGACGTGGAGCTTGAGGGCTTCGACGCACTCGATCTCGCCGTCGACACTTCCGACGGCGCCGCAAGCGCCACTGTCGTGGAGACGTCGAGCCCGGGCCAATGTAATGGACAATGCCAGGAAAGCGCTCCTGCAGATCCGCAGCCCAAGCCTCGCGCCGTCGTGGGCGGACGGCGGCCGACCGTAGGCGGTACATCCGCCGCCCAGCCCAAAAACTACCGTCTGGAAGCCGCCTTCGCTGTGGTCATCGTCTTATACGTGCTCGTCGCCATTTGGGGCACCAAGGAAAACGGCAAGATCGCGGATGCATTTGCGCGCATGCACTGCGTCGGCGAAGCGGCGCTCTTCCCCCGCCAGTTCGCCTTGTGCGGCGCCGGCGAGCCGAACGCCGCCGGCTTCCGCACGCCAATGCTGAAGGAGAGCTCCTCTCTGTTTAAATTCTACGCCTCAGGCCGGCGCCACTGCCAGGGCTGCCTGGCGACCCTCTCCCTCCGCAACCGCGCCGACCTGCTTTCCTGGGTTCTCAACTTCTTCCTCCCATCCGAAGACCTCCTAGAAATCGACGTCTACATGAACGAGGCCAACATGCCGCCCATGGTCCTCGCCGTCGCCACGCCGCGCCAGGCCCGCGCCCTAGCCGACCGCACCGACATACGGACCTACACCAAGCCGCTCAAGCTATCTGCCAGCGGCCCAGCCGCCCCCACTGATCCCGTCCCGGGCTGGCCCGGCCACAAACTCCAAGTCCTAGCCGAGCACAGCTCCCTCTTCTACGACCTTTTCAGTGACCCACGGGTCCATTCCGTCTTTACGTCGACGGGCCATGCTGACAAGTTGCGGCTGTTCCGCAGCTTGCTAGCGACCTCAGAGAACTCGGGTGGGAGTCACAAGCGGCTGCTGCGGTTCGTGTTTGCGTTACCGGCATACGACGACATGCGGGCGCTGAGTCCCCTGCTGGGGCTGGTGCCGCTGCTGGTGGACCTCGTGGGGGTGTACAAGTGAGGGCGTTACGGGCGGACAGGGCTGGGCGGGGAGGGGGAGGGGGACGGGGATGGCCGTGTGTGTGTGTGTGTGTGTGTGTGTGTTGGGGGTGAATGGGCTTGGAGTTGCGGCTTTTTTCGTTACGGGGGAAGTGAGAGAGAGGCATGTGCAGGGAAGGGGACATCAAAGGGGGAAGAGGGGGAAGAGCTGGAAAGGTGAGACGGCAGGTGGCCGAATTGGGTGGAAGGGAGTGGACGGAGGCTCTGACGTGTAGTGGCTGGTTGGTTGGTTGGGTATTATTGTTCCCGTAGTAGCGGAATGGGCGAAATGGAGTGTTGGTGATTTTGGATGGTGGACATCTTGGTGGGATGTGTGTGAGCGTGTTGGGGGTTGTCAAAGAGGTGGGTGTAGTCGGACGAGGAGGTTGCACACGCACAGAGCGCCAATTGAAGGGTCGGGGTGGGGGTTACAACAGAGGTCAGGGCTCCGCTCGGTCCCTTTGGGGCGGGAGGGGGTTTGAGTCGCGGCCTGGCCACCTGCTCAGACAGACAGACAGATAGACAGAGGGCTTGGGAGGATTTTAAGAACGCGCATGACGGGGCCATACACACACATACGCGTACAGCCACACAGATATACGATATGTTCGCTCCCTCTGCACATGGGGAGGAATCAATCCCAACCGGTTCATACACTTGCATGCACGCACCCACACGCACTGCCATGCTCCGCCCTGTTCGCGCCCCCACCCTTATGAAGGCACCCGCACCGCCTTCCCCCCTCCCCTCACCCCCTGGCGATCATCTCCTTCCTGTCTGTCGCCATTCTCATCCCTCACTCCCTCCAACCCCTGTTTCCCTTTTCCCCCCAACCCCCACCCCCGCCCCCACCCCCACCCCGCCCTCAGACTGACCCCCGAGCTAAAGAAGCGGGCGCTGGAGGTTCGCATCCGGCAGGAGGTCGCCTCGGCGGACGCGGAGGAGAGCCGCCGTCGCCGCATTGAGGCGCTGCAGAAGCGGAAGCAGGAGAAGGCCCAGGAGGAGAAGGTGAGGGATGCGGGAGAGCGGAGGACGGGGGGGGTGAGATGTGTGTGTGTGTGTATGGGGGGGCCCCGGACGTGATCTGATTGGGTGCGATGGGGGTTAGGTGTCGATTGGTTAATGGGGGCCCCGGGAGGGGCCAATGCTGCGGTTTGGGGAAGGGGGTTGCCCCGGAAAACGAGGGGGAGAGAGGGAAAATGGCAGTGCTCAATTTGGAGTTGGACAGCTCCCTCGGCACATGACCCTCCCCATATTGCTTTCCCCCCTTTCGTCTTACCCGCTTCCCCCTTTCAGGAGCGGCTTTCTCGTCTGGCGCCGGAGGCTCGTCGCAAGGCGGAGGAGAAGCTCGCCAAGCAGGCCGCGAAGAAGTCTATGAAAGTCAAGATGGTGCGAATGTGATGAAACGTGTTTCGTTGTTGGAAAGGCCAGGCGAGCAAGGCAGCGGTATGGGCGGCAAGTGCCGTGCCGATCAGACCATCATGGCTGCCACAGCGGAGCCACCAGAAGCACCCGCACACATACGACCCAGAATCCTGAGGCTGTAGTGCTGTAGCTAAAATGAACCACTCACAACCCTACTCGGTCCATCCTTTGGTGCGGGCGGGCGGGCTGGGGGGGGGGGATGAAGGGAGGAGTGGTGCGGGCGGATTCGGGGTCCCGGTGGGTGGCTGGCTGGGGTGGGGTGGGGGAGAAAGAGGCAGTGATGTGATATGCTTAGTGGTGGTGGTGTTAATGATGGTAGTAGTGGTGCTTCCGTGTGTGTGTGCGGGGGGGGGATAGTTTGCGGAGCAGCTCCCCGCTTCTCCAGTTCCTAGTCCGCTCCTGGGATGCAGAGGTGGATGTGAGGTAAGCAAGGTGGGGGGGGGAGGTCGAGGGACGAGCAGTCCGTGTGGGGAGGGGCCTTACGGGGAGGCGCCGCCACACCACCACAACACGGTGTGTGTGTATGTGTGTGTGTGTGTGTGTGTAGATGCCCAGTCGGGCTGGGCTCGGCCGCGGCCAAGTAGCATTGGCGGTGTTGGTGTTGGTGATGGCGACGGTGGCGGTGAAGATAGCGCCCGTGTGAGACGCGAAGTAATGATTCTGGTCGGTTAGTCGGTTGATTGGTTTCGGGCAAGGGGACCTAAATTTACAATAGGAGTGATGATTGGCTCGGCGCCTGCTTACCGGTGGAGATTCTCGCAATACACACACAGACATACACACAGACATACACACACACACACTCTCTCTCTGACAAGGGAGGATGGGCAAGGAGGGAGGGGGGGACCAACAACGTCATTTCACCGAGCGAAGCGGAGGATGCACTGCCCGACACCTTGTCGCTGTGGGAAGGGCCCCCGGGATGCGAGCTTCCAACGGTGAGCAGTTGCACAGTGGACAGGCAGATGGACAAACGGACGAACACCATTAAAGCTTTGGTGTTGTGTGGTGTATTTCTCCACACCTGCTCCTAAGTCCGGGTGGCTTAGGGTCTTGGGGTTGATTGTGGCGATGTGAAGGAGGGGGTCACGGGGTTGGGCGCCGAGGGTCGTTTTTCACAGCAGGGGGTGAGAGGTTCCTCTTGACACCCACGAGCAGTACTGCTGGCCCACATAACCCGGGCACACTCGCCCGCCTCCACTCCACACTCACTTATACGGCAAACACAAACAAGCAAAATCGGGCCGTGGGGCTAACATTTTTTCTCGTTGTCAATGCCCAGAGCGGCCCTTATATATTTTGGAATCGGCTTAGTTTCGTTTTCTCGTAAAAACTGAAGACATGCGACATTTCTCCGGAAGTGGTTTTTGAGCGATCTATGACTGAAACCCTGGTAACGGTTGGCTGTTGGTTGGCTCTGGCGTAAAACCACAGCGTGAGAGTGAAGGATCGGATTGAAGGAAGGCCTGGCGTGTGTGTCTGTATGTGTGTCTGTATGTGTATGACGTGCAGTGCAGGCTCCTGAGAGCTTCCTCCTTCCTCCCGTTGTGGTTCATCAATCACCCCATGCGGGTGCTGCTGCTGCTGGAGAGCATTACGGCACGGAGGATGCCTGACGTCGGGCCGGGAGGGAAGGGCGACGGTGGTTGGAGGCGGCTGCAGCGGTTGGCCCCGGTTGCACTCGGTCGGGGTCTCGACTGCATAGCATAGGGTGTGACCTGACATGCCAGGTGGTGGGAGTAGGGGCCTTCCGCATGAGCGAACAAGGTGTTATAAGCAGGCAGGCCTGGGTGCAGGGGAGGGTGCAGGTCCTCGCTTTCGTGGGTCAAGCGGGGGAGGAGATGTGAGACGCCTTGTGTATGGGTTGTTAGAAGTCCCAACCATGTTTCCAGTCCGGAAGTGCGCCACCATCATCACCTATACGTCCTTTCATTCGAAGGTGGCTTCTCTGAGAGCCAGGGGGGGTACTGTGATCACGTTGACGTGGACCACGTGGCGCCCAACCCCTGGCGCTCCTGGAGTCGGGTTGCAGGGCAACGATCTTGCACGCATCCATTGCACCCCCACCATGAAGAGGCGCCCGCATGCAGGCAATTGTTCAGCCGTTAAACCGTGAAAGAGGACTTGAAATTTTTATAGAGTTAACTGACTATTGGCAAAATTGTAAGGAATTCCTGAAGACTGGCTGTCCAACGGCCCGGACGTTGTAAAGGCCTTTGAAACCCAGTCGTCCAGTCAGCCGGTCAGCACGCACGGTGCCGAAGTAAGCCGATGCTATACTCTGCGGAATCATGTTTCTTGCAGGGAGAGAACACCACGCCGCGGCCCCCGACATGCTTACAAATGAGGGAGGGCTATGCTCGGTCTCAGCGGTGTTCCCTGCGGGAACGCGCACATCGGAGACGCCATGCATCGGGTCTACACACGCATACAAGCGTATTCAAATATCGTTTAGCATTAATCCGAGTTGCTTGTTTGCATAGCTTTGCTTCAGCCAGAGCATTTGACGTGAGTGAATGAATTGGACCTTCAGGGATCCGTGTTCATGGGGGAGTGATGTGCAGTACCATGTGCTGTGCCGTACTGTGTTGTGCATCGTATACAGGTGTGTCCTGTCTGTAGAGTTTTCTGCGACATGGTTCTCCGAGTACTTGAGCAACGACTGTGCATTCATAATTGGCTGGCGGCCGGTAGCAACAGCAGCAGCAGTCGCAGCAGCAGTCGCAGCAGCAGTCGCAGCTCAGCTCAGCACAGCAAAACACCCAAGGAAAGATAATCAGGCAAAGCCCACAGCAAAGATGATGTCGCAAACGGCTGGCAATGAAACATGAGTGCGTGTGTTTTTGCATGCGAGGAGCCTGTCACTAAGTCTGTTGTGCGTGTATGTGTGCGGGAGAGAGGTAAGGGGAAAGGGTTGTTCTTATAGTTTTGTTTGCAACACTGGTGTATGTGTTCTTATAGCCGGATGTCGACATCACCCGGCATGGTCATCCATCAGCAACATGAACCGCTGTCCACACTTGCTGAGCACTCCCTCCCGTTCTGCCTGCCATTCCCCTTCGCATATCATGGGCTGCCCGCCATGCGGCCTCATGACACCTCACCTGCAGCCATCGGCGTTCCTGCGCAGAAAAAAACGACAAGACAGGTTACTGATAAAACTGTCTGGTAAGCAGGCCTCGACACAACTGCTTGTCGAACGCTTACCTGGCTTTTCTCGACACGCACGCACGACCACTCACCGGAAGCCACTAGCGTTCCGACGCACAGAAAAACGACAAGGAACGCCGATGGCTTCGGGTGAGTACCGCGACCCGAAACGAGTTAATGGCGGCGTACACTGTTATCCCGAACACTCAATTTGCATATGCTGAAACCGCCTTCTTTCCTTAGGGGTTCGTGTGGTTGGGTGAGGCCTAGATATGCGGCATGCATCTGGGGAGAGGCCGGGGAAAATGGGCGGCAGGGTGTTGTGGCATACTTGCAAATATACCTTAAGAGTTTCCTTCGACTCTGGCACTTCGCCACTTCGCGCTTTTTTGGTTAACCAGGTTGGCATTTGCCTATCTTTTACCATGCGTGAATCTGGATTATGGCGCGCGTGTTATAATCGTGATGACAGCTGTCATTGGTAGACCCACTTGGGTTACGATTGCACCGATTGGTGATTCTTTGCGATGGCAACTCTATTCCGGGGTCGCACAGATTGCTGTACAAGTCGTCATGATCGCTAAGGCATTTATTCTCTCTTCATTCGCTAATCGGTAGCTTTCACTTTCCCATAACCTGTGGAGGTGATACGACACGGAGGTTGCAAGAAATCACAGAGTGGGTCGCAGCACGCACATGTCTGTATATATGTGTGTAATTGTTACATATACATCTTATTTGTTACATATATATTTTACTGCACCTGTACGGCCGGGGGATGCTACCCGCCCCATGGGTGAGACCACCGAAGCACTCCCTGATTAGCAAAAGGGATGTTGTCGGTCAACATCAAGTCCTAGCCAATCTCCCTCACCAACGCAAAGTGCCGTCACCTCTTCGAATCCACTAGCTAGCTACATACAACAATTATTCTCAGCACACCGAGCGCATGCTCTCAGCTGCGCGATCTACCTACCTATGCACACATACACACGTGTGAATATCGCCATGCACTGTAAGACCAGACGAAAAATACTCAGGGAGATATCAACGGAGCCGAGCCTTCTGACACTTTTCCCCCTTCGACTGAACGTCCTCGGCCACCCCGGGCATATCACGGAGGGAATTTATTTTGCCATTGTCCTCCTCCGTCTAAATACTCAGCTGGTAGACATATCGTCCACCCGGGCTACCCTGTTTTTGGTAAGGTGAAAACAGCATAATGACGGATGTTCGTAATCAGGATCGATACAGGGAGATCACACCTCCAAGCAATTCGCACCCCTACAAGACCAGACAAAGAGTACAACGTGTGATTAGAGAAAACCTTGTGTATAAACCACGGACCATATCCTCTTCGGAAGCCTGCCACCGCCCGGGTTGGTTAACCAACAGCCGTGTGTGTGTGTGTGTGTGTGTGTGTGTGTGTGTGTGTGTGAATGTATGAATGTGAATGTGAACGTGAATGTGTGAATGTGAATGTGTGAATGTGAATGTGAAAATGAAAGTGAATATGAATGTGTGTGTGAACGTTACAAGTATCTGACCGGGCCTGACGCTGGCCAGGCGCTGCTGCCCAGCCCCAACGGAAAACCTAAGCTCACTCCCGCGGACAGGGAAGGGGCGTGACGGGCCTCTGCGCCCCTCTCCTAAGCATAGCCGAGAGCCGCAGGTCCGCTAGCTCCGTTCTCCCTACCTCGGGGTGGGGGGAGGCGTCACACGTGCGCATGCTCTCACGAGTTAGGAGGCTCCGCCACGTGTGCCTTTATACCACCTACGTGTGCCTTTATACGTGGCAAACAATATCAACAGCTAGACAATTGCGAACAGCGCAGACAGACCACAGATAGAGCAAGGTCAAATTGCATGACAACTTGAGTTTTTTGCAGCCGGTGGGCCCGGGGGGGATGCTGCAAGTTGTAACAGGCAAGGACCGCAGTGCAGTGAGTATGCGGTCGCTTGAGTATGGGTGGGATTTGGGTGTGGTTATATGCAGTACATTATCCGACTCGGTTGTCATGGAGATCGGTGGAGAAAGATGTACGCCCATCTAGTACTACGCCTGCAGAGGACCACGCAAAACGGCCCACGGCAACACGACAGCTAGGGGCACGCGCCTGTAAGTTTACAAACGCAGCAAGCAAGCGTACGGCAGAAAGCGTACAGTTGCCCCCAATTATATGTATACAGAGACTTAAAAGAAACCAGCTGCAGGGGCTGCATCCAACGATAAGGCAGATAAACCGAACGAAATTCAAAGCGAGTGCGGAGAAATCTCGAGCGAGAGTCTAAGGCTCGGGTTCAGGACGCATGCCCATTGGCATAAACACTGCAGAACACCCATCTGACGTACTCATGATGATAATATTAATTTGAATAATAATCTTGGCTAACTACATACAACGACCACATATACCACTACTACGTATTCCATTCACGCCAGATGTTCCGTGCACATCATACATGTTAAATTCTTGTATTCTTGTTATATCACGACTTCAAAGAAGTACCAATCGGCGGATGCAAATCCCGCGGTACAACATCTCTCCCACTCCTAGCAGAAGAGGGCGTCCACGGCCTTAGTCAACCCCAGGATCCCTGTTTGGTGGCAGCACCCGCAGTGGTCGCCGTCACGGCCGCCAACTCCTGCTCAGTAGAAACCGCTTCAGCTGAAATTAGAACCCACGTCAGAACTAAAAAATTTGTTCAATACCAATTGCTATATCACGGCTTTAGAATAATACCGATCGGCAGATGCAGATTTCGTGATGTGCCAAAGAATACAACAATCCTAGGCAGGCCTGCTGCCGCCATGCGTGGTGCCGTACACACCGCCATCGAGACCGCACATTCAGGGGCCGAAAGATGGATGCACTCTTGTATGTGTGTGCCAGCAGGCTGGATTGATGTCTATGTTCCGTGCCGCACCTACCTGAGCAATAATACGAATGATGTAAAGCGCCAAAGGTACCCAACATACGCAGCACGACATACGAGTAATCCGAACCTTGTCTGCGCGACGAAGGCAGATAGGTTACTTCTAATTTTCCTGGCGTTATGGCACTAAGCTTATTGCCGTAATGCCAGGAGCAATAAGAAGATAATAAGCTAAGACGTGCATAGGCAAAAAACTGATTACAGGACCTTGTTCAACTCCTCTCCCATATCCATTACCAGTGCGCGCAATGCATAAAAATATGAGCCATAATTGTCGTGCGTGAATAATGTGTGTGTGCGTGTATGTGTATGTATGTGTGCGCGTATGTGCGTGCGTGTGCGTGTATGTGCGTGCGTGTGCGTGTATGTGCGTGCATGTGAAGCCAAATGACAAATTGATGAAGATTGCATGAATCATCGGTCGCGTGCTTCACTGCCTTGCCTTGCCTCCGCGGATGTCAATGTGCCAATCTATGTAGCTATCTGTGTACCGCATCGTGTACCGCAGCTTGGCAGCGGTTCTTCAGCTTTCGCAATCGGGGACTACTCTCATGCGCTCCCTGACTGAGCAAGCAGTGCAACAGCAAGAGTATCTGCTGCTGCTGCTGCTGCTGCCGGTACACAAGCATGTATATATGCAGAGGGGTACGTACAAGCATGGTGGCCCAGAAACCTCCAAGACAACTGGTCTGTCCGGTCTGGTTAGAACATATTTTAAACATGCCATCCCGGTAAAACCTACATCTGTATATCGTACATCTCTAATATATGTTTGATAGTCAGTGTGTCGTACTCTGGTGTAATAGAAAGGATGATCTAATGTGCACGGATGGGTTGATGTTTGCAGAATCCCTGTTAGAGCTTGTTAGTGTCTTGGTTGTAAGCCGGCAAGGTATCCGACCTAGGTCCAGGCAGAGCGCCGTCCTCCCCAGTCTGGTGGTCCATCAATGGGCACCGCCCTTCTCAGCCGCCGGGCCCGCGCCACCAAGGCAACAGCGGCGGCGACCAATGCGACCAGGACCGCAACTCCCGCCACAGAACCCGCTATCGCAGAAATGATAACTGTCGTATTTGGCTTGGAGGACTTGCTATTGCCGCCTCCGGGTGACACCGCCACCACCGGCTGTGAACCTGCATTTGGAACAAATGCGGATCTGCAGGTAAGAATTGTATCGTTGGGCTCACACATGCACGAGTAGGATGTACGGTTCGTACAAGAGCAACACAACCAAGCGCACGGCAGGTACGCCAGTGATTTGCCTGCTACTGTTCGTCAGTAAACGTTTTGACCACGTGGCGAGAACTTCACTTCTATCCTTCTCCGGAAGTGGTGCTCCTTTTGCTCAGGAATCTGTCCCCATCTATCCGCCCCCTCTGTGCTTGTCAACACCCCCACCGCTGTTTCTGTCAAAGTCTCCATGCATGCATGTATCACCTCGGATAGGCACATATCACATAGAGGGGCCCTAGGCTCTCCGGAATCCATTCCAAGTGTATCTACACACATACCTGAAGATTCGGACTGCTGCTGTGGTGATTGCTCCTTCTGCTCCTGCTGCTGCTGTGTGGCGGTGGGGGTTAAAATAATGCCCTCCAGATGTGACGTGGTAACGGGTCCCCACTGGGACGTGAATTCACTGCTGATGTGTGAGCTGAGGTTACTGGCAGTGGCGGCTGCGGCATCGGCAACCTGTGAACGAATGCGTACAAGGACATGCAGATTGTGTTCGGGCATGGGTGTTTATGCAAATAAGCACCTCCTCCTGGACATATCTCTATTTGCTGGGTTTATAACTGGACAGACGGGAACCGTGCTCTGCCACTGTTTGGACATCTGGTTCTGGTAGCTGTAACCCTGCGGCTGTTACTAGCTACTCGGTTGGGGAATTGCTGCTGCTGCTAACGAACCTAGCTGACTGCCATCTCAATGTTGGCTCGTCACCAGTTCACTCCGCCGCGCTCACATAAACGTTTGTGGTTTTAAACACACCATACTCTTCGTCCGGCAGCTTTTACTACCCCCACCCCGTATCTGTAGTATCCTGGACTTATCACAGGAGCTCCATCCGCCGATCGGTACTTTTCTGAAGTCGTGGTACGACATGCGTACATGTGAAGGAAGCCCTAAAGCCACCCATCCACTGTTAACATGCGTGCGTCCGGTGCACCTATACATACCAGATGACCAATATTGACACCTGGGAATACGAATATGAATCCCGCCACGCACTATGGCTTAGGTTCATTGGCTTGATGTCTAACTGTAAGGACGCAAATGCCAATCTGAGCATCCCGGGTTACGCCTTTGCTGTGTTACACTAACGTTTGAGCATTACGGGCGTTTTGCCCAGATTGCTACGACTGCACACAGAATTCCCAGTTCTGCTGGGTGCACTGAGGCAGCTCCGAGATAGTGCAGTAGCTGAATACGCCTCTTTAGATGCGAACGAAGCGCCGTAGCGTATACATATAGACAGTATGTGTGTTGTACTGTACTACAGCTACGGCAGATAACTTCTGTATCGGTTTTGCCAGTCATACTGTTGAGCTAGCTGCCACATTTCCCTAGGTTTTAGATTGGCAAATAACGTTATTGCGCCAGGCAGTCATGCATTGCCCGGCGGGGAAAACATACAGCAGAGTTTCCATTTCCAAATCTGTATGTCCTGAAGCGTTGCTAGACTGGGCATACGGCGCCCAGCCGTGGAGTATCGACCAGCATGGGCAAGTGCGTGTTTTCCCACCCTCCCTCCCTCCCTCCCGGGTGTATGCGACGGGTGTCCGTGGACAGTAGTAAATAATGATTAAGGGGCTGACGGAGAGGTTCTATTGCCCTGCAGGGGGTCATGGGGTGTCGTCTGCGGATCAAGGGCCATCCCTTGCTGCCCATCATGTGTGTGCGTACCGTGGTAACGTTATCAGATGTATCGTCATTACTTCTTGATGGAACCTGAACCATATAAGACGCGGTAATACCCGACAAGCCGTTGCAGCTGATGTTTGTGATTAGGGCGCTGTCCGCGGATACCTGCGGAATACATACATACATACACACATACATACATACATATACCAAAGGCAAGATTTTGTCTTAACACACGCATATACACATACACATACACATACACACGATATATGGATTGCCTCGAGATGGACTCGAGCAGCAGCTTTGCAATCTAATAGCTTGCGCAAGCTGCTGGAAAAACCTATTAGGATCATGGCGGAGCTCCTTAGCCGGCATCATTTACAGACCTATATGTGTGCCGTACCATCTACAGCTGTCGTAGTAGCTACTAAATGAATGCTGTACAGCAACGAAAGACAGTATAAGGCTGAATTACTGTAATGCATATACGGAGTTAGGGCTTCTGGATGGCGGAGCTGATGCGTTCCAAGGCTGTCAAGTAGCAGCAGACGACGAAAGCGACCGGCGAGGGAATCGAAGAGATCAAAGCGAGCTACATCACTCTGCATGCACGATGCCATTCTGCACACCCGCCTTCCGCGCCCTACATGCTAATGATTGGGAAGGATAATAACAAGCTAAGGATAACTACGCTGCTGTCGTAAACCCAAATGAATCTTTACTGGAATACATGGGACTTGCAGCATAACAACAGCATGTCCAAGAGGGGGATGTAGTTTGTTGTGTGATACATCACGCACACACACACATACACGGCCCGCATGATGCCACGCACCCCGAAGGCACTGGCCAGCTCCGCCCTGAGGTCGATGGCGAGGTTGGTACCCAGGCTGTCGATCAAGCCACAGTCCACACTTAGGGTCATGTTGCCATAAACCTCGGCACCTGATGTGGCGCTGTCCGATAAGCCTGAGTGCGATTGAGAGAACCGGAACATGGAGCGTGTATGTTAGTTGGGTTGTGGATACCCAGCAGGCATGTGTTGCAGGTGCTACATAAAGTGGCTGCTGGAGAGGGTGCACTCGTTTCGGAGCAGCCTCCTCAAACGATTTCCTTCTTGGTCTGGTACCTTCTCTGCATTCTGATTACCGCTGCTCCTACGTAAGCAGGGGTATGTTGTGCGGGTATGTTTTCAAGAGTGATGTTACCCCTGATAGGTCACTACATCTGAATCTGCTGCACGGCGGAAAACATGCATGTCGTGCACACGTACCCAATAACCTACCTGGGGGAGGTGGAACATCCTGTGATGTACCGCTGCCCCTTGATGCCCTTAGGCTTGGCAGTGGAGGTGGTGGCCGTCTAGGTGGCGGGCTGGAAGGAGGGGACGGCGATGGGGGAGGTGATGGGGGTGGAGATGGAGGTCTTAGAGGTGGGGAAGGAGGGGGGGGCTTTGGATTCCGTGGCCGTCTAGGTGACGGGCTGGAAGGAGGGGGCGGCAACGGGGGAGGTGGTGAAGGTGGAGATGGAGGCCTTGGGCGTGGAGAAGGAGGAGAGGGTGCTGGGGGCGGTGGCGGTCTAATAGGGGGCTGAAGGTGGTGGTGAAGGTGGAGATGGAGGCCTTGGGCGTGGAGAAGGAGGAGAGGGTGCTGGGGGCGGTGGCGGTCTATATGAAGGGGGTGAAGGTGGAGATGGAGGCCTTGGGCGTGGAGAAGGAGGAGAGGGTGGTGGAGGTCTAATAGGTGGCGGTCTGGAAGGAGAAGGCGGCGATGGGGGAGATGGAGAAGGTGGAGATGGAGGTCTTAGAGGTGGGGAAGGAGGGGGGGGCTTTGGATTCCGTGGCCGTCTAGGTGACGGGCTGGAAGGAGGGGGCGGCAACGGGGGAGGTGGTGAAGGTGGAGATGGAGGCCTTGGGCGTGGAGAAGGAGGAGAGGGTGCTGGGGGCGGTGGCGGTCTAATAGGTGGTGAAGGTTGTGGTGAAGGTGGAGATGGAGGCCTTGGGCGTGGAGAAGGAGGAGAGGGTGGTGGAGGTCTAATAGGTGGCGGTCTGGAAGGAGAGGGCGGCGATGGGGGAGATGGAGAAGGAGGGAGGTCTCAGAGGTGGGGAAGGAGGGGGGGGCTTTGGATTCCGTGGCCGTCTAGGTGACGGGCTGGAAGGAGGGGGCGGCAATTGAGGTGGCGAAGGAGGAGAGGGTGGTGGGGGCGGTTTAGGTGGAGATGGAGGCGACGGAGGTGGGAAAGGAGAGGGGGGCCGCGGTGGTTTAGGTGAAGGATTGGGAGGAGGGGAAGGGGGTGAGGGCGGCGGGGAAGGTGGAGATGGAGGGCTTGGTGGAGAAGGAGGGTGTGGCCTTGGTGAGGGTGGTGCTGGTGGCGGTCTAGGTGGCGGGCTGGGAGGAAGGGGAGGCAATGGGGAAGGAGGTAAAGGCGGAGATGGAGGCGACGGATCTGGAGAAGGAGGGGGTCGTTTTGGGACCCGTGGCGGCCTAGGAGGTGGACTGGGAGGCGGGGAGGGTGGTGCTGGTGGCGGTGAAGGTGGAAATGGTGGCCGTGGAGGTATTGGGGGATCTGGGCTTGGAGGTCGCGGTGAGGGTGGTGGTGGTAATGGGGGCTGTGGTGACGGGGGCTGTGGACTTGGAGGTCGCGGTGAGGGTGGAGGTGGTGGCGACGGAGGCTGTGGTGACGGAGGCTGTGGACTTGGAGGTCGCGGTGAGGGTGGAGGTGGTGGCGACGGAGGCTGTGGTGACGGAGGCTGTGGACTTGGAGGTCGCGGTGAGGGTGGAGGTGGTGGCGACGGAGGCTGTGGTGACGGAGGCTGTGGACTTGGAGGTCGCGGTGAGGGTGGAGGTTGTGGCGACGGAGGCTGTGGTGACGGAGGCTGTGGACTTGGAGGTCGCGGTGAGGGTGGAGGTGGTGATGGGGGCTGTGGTAGCGGGGGCTGCGGGCTTGGGGGTAGCGGTGAGGGTGGAGGTGGCGGTAATGGGGGCTGTGGTGACGGCGGCTCGGGGCTTGGAGGTAGCGGTGAGGTGGATAAGGTGATGGGGCTGTGGTAGCGGCGGCTCGGGGCTTGGGGGCAGCGGTGAGGGTGGAGGTGGCGGTAATGGGGGCTGTGGTGACGGCGGCTCGGGGCTTGGAGGTAGCGGTGAGGGTGGAGATGGCGGTAATGGGGGCTGTGGTGACGGCGGCTCGGGGCTTGGAGGTAGCGGTGAGGGTGGAGGTGGCGGTAATGGGGGCTGCGGTGACGGCGGCTCGGGGCTTGGAGGTAGCGGTGAGGGTGGAGGTGGCGGTAATGGGGGCTGTGGTGACGGCGGCTCGGGGCTTGGAGGTAGGGGTGAGGGTGGAGATGGCGGTAATGGGGGCTGTGGTGACGGCGGCTCGGGGCTTGGAGGCAGCGGTGAGGGTGGAGGTGGCGGTAATGGGGGCTGTGGTGACGGCGGCTCGGGGCTTGGAGGTAGCGGTGAGGGTGGAGGTGGCGGTAATGGGGGCTGTGGTGACGGCGGCTCGGGGCTTGGGGGTAGCGGTGAGGGTGGAGGTGGCGGTAATGGGGGCTGCGGGGCCGGCGGCTCGGGGCTTGGAGGTCGCGGTGAGGGTGGATAAGGCGGTAATGGGGGCTGTGGTGACGGCGGCTCGGGGCTTGGGGGTAGCGGTGAGGGTGGAGGTGGCGGTAATGGGGGCTGTGGTGACGGCGGCTCGGGGCTTGGAGGTAGCGGTGAGGGTGGAGATG